>NW_027671675.1:0-93733 GCF_964165515.1 Mesoplodon bidens | reverse complement strand
TGGGGGACCGTGCCGAGGCCTCTGTGAGTAAACGTGAGCTGAGCCCCAGGCCAGCTGCTGCTGAACTGTTCCCACCCTTCCCAGGTAAAACACCTGAATATGTACAAGGGCTTGAAAGCCTAGAGGAAGGGCCACGGAACCACACAAGTGACAGCCCACAGGCCAACTTGGAGCCTGCAGGCCAGCCAGGATGGTCCTGGCCCCGGGCGCTCTTCCAGAAGTTTTCCATTGCCCTGCCTGAGATACCCCTCCTGTCCCGGCCCCCACTGCTTTTTTCCTTCCTCACCTCTGTCCGGAGAGAAATTCCAGCGGAAGTATGGGTGACACATCCTCTTCTTTATAGGTGGCAGCCTGGCAACTCCTGCAGAAAGGCCAGCAGAGCCCCACTCACACCGGGCCACCCACAAAGCCATGGCCACTCACTCCCTCCCACCAGCACAGCCCCGAGACTGCTGACGGGGCAGAGAATCTGGAGTCAGGCACAGCTTCAGGGGCTATTGCTGCCTGGAGCACTGTTTATATTGACCTCAGCCAGGCACACCTGGGGAGGGCCGGCCGGCTGGCAGGGTAAGGCTGCCCAGGTCAGCTAATCCACAACCCTCAGGGAATCACATTGTTGAAAATGGACCTCGCTAAGGCAGAATAGAAGTCAAGGAAAAAAAGGACACAATGCCATTTGCAGCCCCGTAGATGAATCTGGAGGTAATCACGTGACTTGTAGTAAGTCAGAAAGTGAAAGACACATATCGTGTCATATCACTTATAGGTGTTACCTAAAAATGGATACCAGGGCAGATATTTCCACGGAGAAGGGCAATCACAGATTCATTAAAAAACTTATGGTTCACCAATGGAAAGGTGTGAGGATTGGTTTCATTACGATATCGGGGTTAACAGACATATACAAACACAGGTGACATATATAATCACCAAAGACCTACGGAATACCAAGAGAAGACTACTCAACATTCTGTCATAACGTACATGGGAAAAGGATCCCAGGAAGAACAGACATCTGTATATGTGTAAAAGAACCACATCTTCCACACCTACAACAAGCCAAACATTGTAATCAAACTTGCTGTAATAAAAAATAAAAAATTAAATTAAAAACACGAACAAGAAGTAGTGAGACAAACTTGAGGGGCTTTCTCCTGGCACATTCCTTTCTAAATTCCAATCTAGAACACGACTTCCATTGAGGCTCTGTTGCCCTAGTAACCAGATTTGGTAAGGGAGAACTGCTGCCACCTTGTGGCCGTTTCACACAACAGCAGCTTTAATCCCAGCAGTAATGGTCAGGTGGTATTCAAAATCATTGCAGGCCTGTAAATGACACCTGCCCTGAAAACAAATCCTGGGGTCACATATCGACCAAAAAATTCAAAGGACGTCCATATTTCAAAACGACCATTTCAAAAGGCATATTTTACGCACATTAGTGTTCTGCTTCTATTTCTTTCTTTCTTTTTTGGTTAAGAAAAACGGGAATGGAAAAAGGCATCACTCAGAATGGGAGAAAATCGTTGCAAACGAATCAATGGACAAAGGTATAATCTCCAATATATATAAACAGCTCATGCAGCTTAATATTAGAAAAAGAAACAGCCCAATACAAAAATGGGCAGAAGATCTAAAGAGACGTTTCTTCAAAGAAGACACAGAGATGGCCAAGACGCACATGAAAAGCTGCTCAAGAGCACTAATTATTAGAGAAATGCAAATCAAAACTACAATGATGGATCACCTCACACCTATTAGAATCGGCATCATCAGAAAATCTACAAACAACATATTCTGGGGAGGGTGTGGACAAAAGGAGCCCTCTTCCACTATTGGTGGGCATGTAAATTGATACAGTCACCATGGAGAACTGTATGAAGATTCCTTAAAAAAGCTAGAAATAGAATTACCCTCTGATCCAGCAATCCCTCTTCTGGGCATATACCCAGAGAAAACCATAAATCAAAAAGGCACATTGACCACAATGTTCATTGCAGCACTATTTACAATAGCCAGGTAATGGAAGCAACCTCAATGCCCACAGACAGACGAATGGATAAAGATATGGTACATATATAAAATGGAATATTACTCAGCCATAAAAAGGAATGAAACTGGGTCATTTGTAGAGACATCGATGGATCTAGAGACTGTCATACAGAATGAAGTAAGTCAGAAAGAGGAAAACAAATATTGTATCTTAATGCATATATGTGGAACCTAAAAATGGTACAGATGAACTGGTTTGCAGGGAAGAAATAGAGACACAGAGGGAGAGAACAAACGTATGGACACCAAGTGTGGGAAGCCATGGGGTGGTGGTGGTGGGATGATTTGGAGATTGGGATTGAACTGTATACATGTATATGCATAAAATACATAACAAATAATAACCTGCTGTATAAAAAATAAATAAAATTAAAGTTCAAAATTTTAAAAAATAAAATTTAAAAATAAAACAGAAAAAAGTTCTTCCCTTCACACAGATGCATTTATATGAATGAATTATTTCCATGCTTATATCTGTAAATACATAAAAGAGGAATAAAATCTAACTTGAACCATAAAAGAAAAGAAAAACCTGAACCCACCAGTTATACACAGGAAAACCCAATCAGGGCACTTGCTCCAGCGGAAAACAATTCTGAAATGGGTCAGAGGTGGGGAATCGTCTCCCATACAGCCAGCAACCCATGCCCCACACAAGGAGCATCCTCATTGCAAAGCTGGGGGACCGTGCCGAGGCATCTGTGAGTAAACGTGAGCTGAGCCCCAGGCCAGCTGCTGCTGAACTGTTCCCAACCTTCCCAGGTAGAACACCTGAATATGTACAAGGGCTTGAAATCCTAGAGGAAGGGCCACGGAACCACACAAGCGACAGCCCACAGGCCAACTTGGTGCCTGCAGGCCAGCCAGGATGATCCTGGCCCCGGGCGCTCTTCCAGAAGTTTTCCATTGCCCTTCCTGAGATACCCCTCCTGTCCCGGCCCCCACTGCTTTTTTCCTTCCTCACCTCTGTCCGGAGAGAAATTCCAGCGGAAATTATGGGTGACACATCCTCTTCTTTATATGTGGCAGCCTGGCAACTCCTGCAGAAAGGCCAGCAGAGCCCCACTCTCACCGGGCCAACCACAAAGCCATGGCCCCTCACTCCCTCCCACCAGCACAGCCCCGAGACTGCTGACGGGGCCGAGAATCTGGAGTCAGGCACAGCTTCAGGGGCTATTGCTGCCTGGAGCGCTGTTTATATTGACCTCAACCAGGCACACCTGGCGAGGGCCGGCCGGCAGGGTAAGGCTGCCCAGGTCAGCTAATCCACAACCCTCAGGGAATCACATTGTTGAAAATGGACCTCGCTAAGGCAGAATAGAAGTCAAGGAAAAAAAGGACACAATGCCATTTGCAGCCCCGTAGATGAATCTGGAGGTAATCACGTGACTTGTAGTAAGTCAGAAAGTGAAAGACACATATCGTGTCATATCACTTATAGGTGTTACCTAAAAATGGATACCAGGGCAGATATTTCCACGGAGAAGGGCAATCACAGATTCATTAAAAAACTTATGGTTCACCAATGGAAAGGTGTGAGGATTGGTTTCATTACGATATCGGGGTTAACAGACATATACAAACACAGGTGACATATATAATCACCAAAGACCTACGGAATACCAAGAGAAGACTACTCAACATTCTGTCATAACGTACATGGGAAAAGGATCCCAGGAAGAACAGACATCTGTATATGTGTAAAAGAACCACATCTTCCACACCTACAACAAGCCAAACATTGTAATCAAACTTGCTGTAATAAAAAATAAAAAATTAAATTAAAAACACGAACAAGAAGTAGTGAGACAAACTTGAGGGGCTTTCTCCTGGCACATTCCTTTCTAAATTCCAATCTAGAACACGACTTCCATTGAGGCTCTGTTGCCCTAGTAACCAGATTTGGTAAGGGAGAACTGCTGCCACCTTGTGGCCGTTTCACACAACAGCAGCTTTAATCCCAGCAGTAATGGTCAGGTGGTATTCAAAATCATTGCAGGCCTGTAAATGACACCTGCCCTGAAAACAAATCCTGGGGTCACATATCGACCAAAAAATTCAAAGGACGTCCATATTTCAAAACGACCATTTCAAAAGGCATATTTTACGCACATTAGTGTTCTGCTTCTATTTCTTTCTTTCTTTTTTGGTTAAGAAAAACGGGAATGGAAAAAGGCATCACTCAGAATGGGAGAAAATCGTTGCAAACGAATCAATGGACAAAGGTATAATCTCCAATATACATAAACAGCTCATGCAGCTTAATATTAGAAAAAGAAACAGCCCAATACAAAAATGGGCAGAAGATCTAAAGAGACGTTTCTTCAAAGAAGACACAGAGATGGCCAAGACGCACATGAAAAGCTGCTCAAGAGCACTAATTATTAGAGAAATGCAAATCAAAAGTACAATGATGGATCACCTCACACCTATTAGAATCGGCATCATCAGAAAATCTACAAACAACAAATTCTGGGGAGGGTGTGGACAAAAGGAGCCCTCTTCCACTATTGGTGGGCATGGAAATTGATACAGTCACCATGGAGAACTGTATGAAGATTCCTTAAAAAAGCTAGAAATAGAATTACCCTCTGATCCAGCAATCCCTCTTCTGGGCATATACCCAGAGAAAACCATAAATCAAAAAGGCACATTGACCACAATGTTCATTGCAGCACTATTTACAATAGCCAGGTAATGGAAGCAACCTCAATGCCCACAGACAGACGAATGGATAAAGATATGGTACATATATAAAATGGAATATTACTCAGCCATAAAAAGGAATGAAACTGGGTCATTTGTAGAGACATCGATGGATCTAGAGACTGTCATACAGAATGAAGTAAGTCAGAAAGAGGAAAACAAATATTGTATCTTAATGCATATATGTGGAACCTAAAAATGGTACAGATGAACTGGTTTGCAGGGAAGAAATAGAGACACAGAGGGAGAGAACAAACGTATGGACACCAAGTGTGGGAAGCCATGGGGTGGTGGTGGTGGGATGATTTGGAGATTGGGATTGAACTGTATACATGGATATGCATAAAATACATAACAAATAATAACCTGCTGTATAAAAAATAAATAAAATTAAAGTTCAAAATTTTAAAAAATAAAATTTAAAAATAAAACAGAAAAAAGTTCTTCCCTTCACACAGATGCATTTATATGAATGAATTATTTCCATGCTTATATCTGTAAATACATAAAAGAGGAATAAAATCTAACTTGAACCATAAAAGAAAAGAAAAACCTGAACCCACCAGTTATACACAGGAAAACCCAATCAGGGCACTTGCTCCAGCGGAAAACAATTCTGAAATGGGTCAGAGGTGGGGAATCGTCTCCCATACAGCCAGCAACCCATGCCCCACACAAGGAGCATCCTCATTGCAAAGCTGGGGGACCGTGCCGAGGCATCTGTGAGTAAACGTGAGCTGAGCCCCAGGCCAGCTGCTGCTGAACTGTTCCCAACCTTCCCAGGTAGAACACCTGAATATGTACAAGGGCTTGAAATCCTAGAGGAAGGGCCACGGAACCACACAAGTGACAGCCCACAGGCCAACTTGGAGCCTGCAGGCCAGCCAGGATGGTCCTGGCCCCGGGCGCTCTTCCAGAAGTTTTCCATTGCCCTGCCTGAGATACCCCTCCTGTCCCGGCCCCCACTGCTTTTTTCCTTCCTCACCTCTGTCCGGAGAGAAATTCCAGCGGAAGTATGGGTGACACATCCTCTTCTTTATAGGTGGCAGCCTGGCAACTCCTGCAGAAAGGCCAGCAGAGCCCCACTCACACCGGGCCACCCACAAAGCCATGGCCCCTCACTCCCTCCCACCAGCACAGCCCCGAGACTGCTGACGGGGCAGAGAATCTGGAGTCAGGCACAGCTTCAGGGGCTATTGCTGCCTGGAGCACTGTTTATATTGACCTCAGCCAGGCACACCTGGGGAGGGCCGGCCGGCCGGCAGGGTAAGGCTGCCCAGGTCAGCTAATCCACAACCCTCAGGGAATCACATTGTTGAAAATGGACCTCGCTAAGGCAGAATAGAAGTCAAGGAAAAAAAGGACACAATGCCATTTGCAGCCCCGTAGATGAATCTGGAGGTAATCACGTGACTTGTAGTAAGTCAGAAAGTGAAAGACACATATCATGTCATATCACTTATAGGTGTTACCTAAAAATGGATACCAGGGCAGATATTTCCACGGAGAAGGGCAATCACAGATTCATTAAAAAACTTATGGTTCACCAATGGAAAGGTGTGAGGATTGGTTTCATTACGATATCGGGGTTAACAGACATATACAAACCCAGGTGACATATATAATCACCAAAGACCTACGGAATACCAAGAGAAGACTACTCAACATTCTGTCATAACGTACATGGGAAAAGGATCCCAGGAAGAACAGACATCTGTATATGTGTAAAAGAACCACATCTTCCACACCTACAACAAGCCAAACATTGTAATCAAACTTGCTGTAATAAAAAATAAAAAATTAAATTAAAAACACGAACAAGAAGTAGTGAGACAAACTTGAGGGGCTTTCTCCTGGCACATTCCATTCTAAATTCCAATCTAGAACACGACTTCCATTGAGGCTCTGTTGCCCTAGTAACCAGATTTGGTAAGGGAGAACTGCTGCCACCTTGTGGCCGTTTCACACAACAGCAGCTTTAATCCCAGCAGTAATGGTCAGGTGGTATTCAAAATCATTGCAGGCCTGTAAATGACACCTGCCCTGAAAACAAATCCTGGGGTCACATATCGACCAAAAAATTCAAAGGACGTCCATATTTCAAAACGACCATTTCAAAAGGCATATTTTACGCCCATTAGTGTTCTGCTTCTATTTCTTTCTTTCTTTTTTGGTTAAGAAAAACGGGAATGGAAAAAGGCATCCCTCAGAATGGGCGAAAATCGTTGCAAACGAATCAATGGACAAAGGTATAATCTCCAATATATATAAACAGCTCATGCAGCTTAATATTAGAAAAACAAACAGCCCAATACAAAAATGGGCAGAAGATCTAAAGAGACGTTTCTTCAAAGAAGACACAGAGATGGCCAAGACGCACATGAAAAGCTGCTCAAGAGCACTAATTATTAGAGAAATGCAAATCAAAACTACAATGATGGATCACCTCACACCTATTAGAATCGGCATCATCAGAAAATCTACAAACAACAAATTCTGGGGAGGGTGTGGACAAAAGGAGCCCTCTTCCACTATTGGTGGGCATGTAAATTGATACAGTCACCATGGAGAACAGTATGAAGATTCCTTAAAAAAGCTAGAAATAGAATTACCCTCTGATCCAGCAATCCCACTTCTGGGCATATACCCAGAGAAAACCATAAATCAAAAAGGCACATTGACCACAATGTTCATTGCAGCACTATTTACAATAGCCAGGTAATGGAAGCCACCTCAATGCCCACAGACAGACGAATGGATAAAGATGTGGTACATATATAAAATGGAATATTACTCAGCCATAAAAAGGAATGAAACTGGGTCATTTGTAGAGACATCGATGGATCTAGAGACTGTCATACAGAATGAAGTAAGTCAGAAAGAGGAAAACAAATATTGTATCTTAATGCATATATGTGGAACCTAAAAATGGTACAGATGAACTGGTTTGCAGGGAAGAAATAGAGACACAGAGGTAGAGAACAAACGTATGGACACCAAGTGTGGGAAGCCATGGGGTGGTGGTGGTGGGATGATTTGGAGATTGGGATTGAACTGTATACATGGATATGCATAAAATACATAACAAATAATAACCTGCTGTATAAAAAATAAATAAAATTAAAGTTCAAAATTTTAAAAAATATAATTTAAAAATAAAACAGAAAAAAGTTCTTCCCTTCACACAGATGCATTTATATGAATGAATTATTTCCATGCTTATATCTATAAATACATAAAAGAGGAATAAAATCTAACTTGAACCATAAAAGAAAAAAAAAAACCTGAACCCACCAGTTATACAGAGGAAAACCCAATCAGGGCACTTGCTCCAGCGGAAAACAATTCTGAAATTGGTCAGAGGTGGGGAATCGTCTCCCATACAGCCAGCAACCCATCCCCCACACAAGGAGCGTCCTCAGTGCAAAGCTGGGGGACCGTGCCGAGGCATCTGTGAGTAAACGTGAGCTGAGCCCCAGGCCAGCTGCTGCTGAACTGTTCCCACCCTTCCCAGGTAAAACAGCTGAATATGTACAAGGGCTTGAAAGCCTAGAGGAAGGGCCACGGAACCACACAAGTGACAGCCCACAGGCCAACTTGGAGCCTGCAGGCCAGCCAGGATGGTCCTGGCCCCGGGCGCTCTTCCAGAAGTTTTCCATTGCCCTGCCTGAGATACCCCTCCTGTCCCGGCCCCCACTGCTTTTTTCCTTCCTCACCTCTGTCCGGAGAGAAATTCCAGCGGAAGTATGGGTGACACATCCTCTTCTTTATAGGTGGCAGCCTGGCAACTCCTGCAGAAAGGCCAGCAGAGCCCCACTCACACCGGGCCACCCACAAAGCCATGGCCCCTCACTCCCTCCCACCAGCACAGCCCCGAGACTGCTGACGGGGCAGAGAATCTGGAGTCAGGCACAGCTTCAGGGGCTATTGCTGCCTGGAGCACTGTTTATATTGACCTCAGCCAGGCACACCTGGGGAGGGCCGGCCGGCCGGCAGGGTAAGGCTGCCCAGGTCAGCTAATCCACAACCCTCAGGGAATCACATTGTTGAAAATGGACCTCGCTAAGGCAGAATAGAAGTCAAGGAAAAAAAGGACACAATGCCATTTGCAGCCCCGTAGATGAATCTGGAGGTAATCACGTGACTTGTAGTAAGTCAGAAAGTGAAAGACACATATCATGTCATATCACTTATAGGTGTTACCTAAAAATGGATACCAGGGCAGATATTTCCACGGAGAAGGGCAATCACAGATTCATTAAAAAACTTATGGTTCACCAATGGAAAGGTGTGAGGATTGGTTTCATTACGATATCGGGGTTAACAGACATATACAAACCCAGGTGACATATATAATCACCAAAGACCTACGGAATACCAAGAGAAGACTACTCAACATTCTGTCATAACGTACATGGGAAAAGGATCCCAGGAAGAACAGACATCTGTATATGTGTAAAAGAACCACATCTTCCACACCTACAACAAGCCAAACATTGTAATCAAACTTGCTGTAATAAAAAATAAAAAATTAAATTAAAAACACGAACAAGAAGTAGTGAGACAAACTTGAGGGGCTTTCTCCTGGCACATTCCATTCTAAATTCCAATCTAGAACACGACTTCCATTGAGGCTCTGTTGCCCTAGTAACCAGATTTGGTAAGGGAGAACTGCTGCCACCTTGTGGCCGTTTCACACAACAGCAGCTTTAATCCCAGCAGTAATGGTCAGGTGGTATTCAAAATCATTGCAGGCCTGTAAATGACACCTGCCCTGAAAACAAATCCTGGGGTCACATATCGACCAAAAAATTCAAAGGACGTCCATATTTCAAAACGACCATTTCAAAAGGCATATTTTACGCACATTAGTGTTCTGCTTCTATTTCTTTCTTTCTTTTTTGGTTAAGAAAAACGGGAATGGAAAAAGGCATCCCTCAGAATGGGAGAAAATCGTTGCAAACGAATCAATGGACAAAGGTATAATCTCCAATATATATAAACAGCTCATGCAGCTTAATATTAGAAAAACAAACAGCCCAATACAAAAATGGGCAGAAGATCTAAAGAGACGTTTCTTCAAAGAAGACACAGAGATGGCCAAGACGCACATGAAAAGCTGCTCAAGAGCACTAATTATTAGAGAAATGCAAATCAAAACTACAATGATGGATCACCTCACACCTATTAGAATCGGCATCATCAGAAAATCTACAAACAACAAATTCTGGGGAGGGTGTGGACAAAAGGAGCCCTCTTCCACTATTGGTGGGCATGTAAATTGATACAGTCACCATGGAGAACAGTATGAAGATTCCTTAAAAAAGCTAGAAATAGAATTACCCTCTGATCCAGCAATCCCACTTCTGGGCATATACCCAGAGAAAACCATAAATCAAAAAGGCACATTGACCACAATGTTCATTGCAGCACTATTTACAATAGCCAGGTAATGGAAGCCACCTCAATGCCCACAGACAGACGAATGGATAAAGATGTGGTACATATATAAAATGGAATATTACTCAGCCATAAAAAGGAATGAAACTGGGTCATTTGTAGAGACATCGATGGATCTAGAGACTGTCATACAGAATGAAGTAAGTCAGAAAGAGGAAAACAAATATTGTATCTTAATGCATATATGTGGAACCTAAAAATGGTACAGATGAACTGGTTTGCAGGGAAGAAATAGAGACACAGAGGTAGAGAACAAACGTATGGACACCAAGTGTGGGAAGCCATGGGGTGGTGGTGGTGGGATGATTTGGAGATTGGGATTGAACTGTATACATGGATATGCATAAAATACATAACAAATAATAACCTGCTGTATAAAAAATAAATAAAATTAAAGTTCAAAATTTTAAAAAATATAATTTAAAAATAAAACAGAAAAAAGTTCTTCCCTTCACACAGATGCATTTATATGAATGAATTATTTCCATGCTTATATCTATAAATACATAAAAGAGGAATAAAATCTAACTTGAACCATAAAAGAAAAAAAAAAACCTGAACCCACCAGTTATACAGAGGAAAACCCAATCAGGGCACTTGCTCCAGCGGAAAACAATTCTGAAATTGGTCAGAGGTGGGGAATCGTCTCCCATACAGCCAGCAACCCATCCCCCACACAAGGAGCGTCCTCAGTGCAAAGCTGGGGGACCGTGCCGAGGCATCTGTGAGTAAACGTGAGCTGAGCCCCAGGCCAGCTGCTGCTGAACTGTTCCCACCCTTCCCAGGTAAAACAGCTGAATATGTACAAGGGCTTGAAAGCCTAGAGGAAGGGCCACGGAACCACACAAGTGACAGCCCACAGGCCAACTTGGAGCCTGCAGGCCAGCCAGGATGGTCCTGGCCCCGGGCGCTCTTCCAGAAGTTTTCCATTGCCCTGCCTGAGATACCCCTCCTGTCCCGGCCCCCACTGCTTTTTTCCTTCCTCACCTCTGTCCGGAGAGAAATTCCAGCGGAAGTATGGGTGACACATCCTCTTCTTTATAGGTGGCAGCCTGGCAACTCCTGCAGAAAGGCCAGCAGAGCCCCACTCACACCTGGCCACCCACAAAGCCATGGCCCCTCACTCCCTCCCACCAGCACAGCCCCGAGACTGCTGACGGGGCAGAGAATCTGGAGTCAGGCACAGCTTCAGGGGCTATTGCTGCCTGGAGCACTGTTTATATTGACCTCAGCCAGGCACACCTGGGGAGGGCCGGCCGGCCGGCAGGGTAAGGCTGCCCAGGTCAGCTAATCCACAACCCTCAGGGAATCACATTGTTGAAAATGGACCTCGCTAAGGCAGAATAGAAGTCAAGGAAAAAAAGGACACAATGCCATTTGCAGCCCCGTAGATGAATGTGGAGGTAATCACGTGACTTGTAGTAAGTCAGAAAGTGAAAGACACATATCATGTCATATCACTTATAGGTGTTACCTAAAAATGGATACCAGGGCAGATATTTCCACGGAGAAGGGCAATCACAGATTCATTAAAAAACTTATGGTTCACCAATGGAAAGGTGTGAGGATTGGTTTCATTACGATATCGGGGTTAACAGACATATACAAACACAGGTGACATATATAATCACCAAAGACCTACGGAATACCAAGAGAAGACTACTCAACATTCTGTCATAACGTACATGGGAAAAGGATCCCAGGAAGAACAGACATCTGTATATGTGTAAAAGAACCACATCTTCCACACCTACAACAAGCCAAACATTGTAATCAAACTTGCTGTAATAAAAAATAAAAAATTAAATTAAAAACACGAACAAGAAGTAGTGAGACAAACTTGAGGGGCTTTCTCCTGGCACATTCCATTCTAAATTCCAATCTAGAACACGACTTCCATTGAGGCTCTGTTGCCCTAGTAACCAGATTTGGTAACGGAGAACAGCTGCCACCTTGTGGCCGTTTCACACAACAGCAGCTTTAATCCCAGCAGTAATGGTCAGGTGGTATTCAAAATCATTGCAGGCCTGTAAATGACACCTGCCCTGAAAACAAATCCTGGGGTCACATATCGACCAAAAAATTCAAAGGACGTCCATATTTCAAAACGACCATTTCAAAAGGCATATTTTACGCCCATTAGTGTTCTGCTTCTATTTCTTTCTTTCTTTTTTGGTTAAGAAAAACGGGAATGGAAAAAGGCATCCCTCAGAATGGGAGAAAATCGTTGCAAACGAATCAATGGACAAAGGTATAATCTCCAATATATATAAACAGCTCATGCAGCTTAATATTAGAAAAACAAACAGCCCAATACAAAAATGGGCAGAAGATCTAAAGAGACGTTTCTTCAAAGAAGACACAGAGATGGCCAAGACGCACATGAAAAGCTGCTCAAGAGCACTAATTATTAGAGAAATGCAAATCAAAACTACAATGATGGATCACCTCACACCTATTAGAATCGGCATCATCAGAAAATCTACAAACAACAAATTCTGGGGAGGGTGTGGACAAAAGGAGCCCTCTTCCACTATTGGTGGGCATGTAAATTGATACAGTCACCATGGAGAACTGTATGAAGATTCCTTAAAAAAGCTAGAAATAGAATTACCCTCTGATCCAGCAATCCCACTTCTGGGCATATACCCAGAGAAAACCATAAATCAAAAAGGCACATTGACCACAATGTTCATTGCAGCACTATTTACAATAGCCAGGTAATGGAAGCCACCTCAATGCCCACAGACAGACGAATGGATAAAGATGTGATACATATATAAAATGGAATATTACTCAGCCATAAAAAGGAATGAAACTGGGTCATTTGTAGAGACATTGATGGATCTAGAGACTGTCATACAGAATGAAGTAAGTCAGAAAGAGGAAAACAAATATTGTATCTTAATGCATATATGTGGAACCTAAAAATGGTACAGATGAACTGGTTTGCAGGGAAGAAATAGAGACACAGAGGTAGAGAACAAACGTATGGACACCAAGTGTGGGAAGCCATGGGGTGGTGGTGGTGGGATGATTTGGAGATTGGGATTGAACTGTATACATGGATATGCATAAAATACATAACAAATAATAACCTGCTGTATAATAAATAAATAAAATTAAAGTTCAAAATTTTAAAAAATATAATTTAAAAATAAAACAGAAAAAAGTTCTTCCCTTCACACAGATGCATTTATATGAATGAATTATTTCCATGCTTATATCTATAAATACATAAAAGAGGAATAAAATCTAACTTGAACCATAAAAGAAAAAAAAAACCTGAACCCACCAGTTATACAGAGGAAAACCCAATCAGGGCACTTGCTCCAGCGGAAAACAATTCTGAAATTGGTCAGAGGTGGGGAATCGTCTCCCATACAGCCAGCAACCCATCCCCCACACAAGGAGCGTCCTCAGTACAAAGCTGGGGGACCGTGCCGAGGCCTCTGTGAGTAAACGTGAGCTGAGCCCCAGGCCAGCTGCTGCTGAACTGTTCCCACCCTTCCCAGGTAAAACACCTGAATATGTACAAGGGCTTGAAAGCCTAGAGGAAGGGCCACGGAACCACACAAGTGACAGCCCACAGGCCAACTTGGAGCCTGCAGGCCAGCCAGGATGGTCCTGGCCCCGGGCGCTCTTCCAGAAGTTTTCCATTGCCCTGCCTGAGATACCCCTCCTGTCCCGGCCCCCACTGCTTTTTTCCTTCCTCACCTCTGTCCGGAGAGAAATTCCAGCGGAAGTATGGGTGACACATCCTCTTCTTTATAGGTGGCAGCCTGGCAACTCCTGCAGAAAGGCCAGCAGAGCCCCACTCACACCGGGCCACCCACAAAGCCATGGCCCCTCACTCCCTCCCACCAGCACAGCCCCGAGACTGCTGACGGGGCAGAGAATCTGGAGTCAGGCACAGCTTCAGGGGCTATTGCTGCCTGGAGCACTGTTTATATTGACCTCAGCCAGGCACACCTGGGGAGGGCCGGCCGGCCGGCAGGGTAAGGCTGCCCAGGTCAGCTAATCCACAACCCTCAGGGAATCACATTGTTGAAAATGGACCTCGCTAAGGCAGAATAGAAGTCAAGGAAAAAAAGGACACAATGCCATTTGCAGCCCCGTAGATGAATCTGGAGGTAATCACGTGACTTGTAGTAAGTCAGAAAGTGAAAGACACATATCATGTCATATCACTTATAGGTGTTACCTAAAAATGGATACCAGGGCAGATATTTCCACGGAGAAGGGCAATCACAGATTCATTAAAAAACTTATGGTTCACCAATGGAAAGGTGTGAGGATTGGTTTCATTACGATATCGGGGTTAACAGACATATACAAACCCAGGTGACATATATAATCACCAAAGACCTACGGAATACCAAGAGAAGACTACTCAACATTCTGTCATAACGTACATGGGAAAAGGATCCCAGGAAGACCAGACATCTGTATATGTGTAAAAGAACCACATCTTCCACACCTACAACAAGCCAAACATTGTAATCAAACTTGCTGTAATAAAAAATAAAAAATTAAATTAAAAACACGAACAAGAAGTAGTGAGACAAACTTGAGGGGCTTTCTCCTGGCACATTCCATTCTAAATTCCAATCTAGAACACGACTTCCATTGAGGCTCTGTTGCCCTAGTAACCAGATTTGGTAAGGGAGAACTGCTGCCACCTTGTGGCTGTTTCACACAACAGCAGCTTTAATCCCAGCAGTAATGGTCAGGTGGTATTCAAAATCATTGCAGGCCTGTAAATGACACCTGCCCTGAAAACAAATCCTGGGGTCACATATCGACCAAAAAATTCAAAGGACGTCCATATTTCAAAACGACCATTTCAAAAGGCATATTTTACGCACATTAGTGTTCTGCTTCTATTTCTTTCTTTCTTTTTTGGTTAAGAAAAACGGGAATGGAAAAAGGCATCCCTCAGAATGGGAGAAAATCGTTGCAAACGAATCAATGGACAAAGGTATAATCTCCAATATATATAAACAGCTCATGCAGCTTAATATTAGAAAAACAAACAGCCCAATACAAAAATGGGCAGAAGATCTAAAGAGACGTTTCTTCAAAGAAGACACAGAGATGGCCAAGACGCACATGAAAAGCTGCTCAAGAGCACTAATTATTAGAGAAATGCAAATCAAAACTACAATGATGGATCACCTCACACCTATTAGAATCGGCATCATCAGAAAATCTACAAACAACAAATTCTGGGGAGGGTGTGGACAAAAGGAGCCCTCTTCCACTATTGGTGGGCATGTAAATTGATACAGTCACCATGGAGAACTGTATGAAGATTCCTTAAAAAAGATAGAAATAGAATTACCCTCTGATCCAGCAATCCCTCTTCTGGGCATATACCCAGAGAAAACCATAAATCAAAAAGGCACATTCACCACAATGTTCATTGCAGCACTATTTACAATAGCCAGGTAATGGAAGCAACCTCAATGCCCACAGACAGACGAATGGATAAAGATGTGGTACATATATAAAATGGAATATTACTCAGCCATAAAAAGGAATGAAACTGGGTCATTTGTAGAGACATCGATGGATCTAGAGACTGTCATACAGAATGAAGTAAGTCAGAAAGAGGAAAACAAATATTGTATCTTAATGCATATATGTGGAACCTAAAAATGGTACAGATGAACTGGTTTGCAGGGAAGAAATAGAGACACAGAGGTAGAGAACAAACGTATGGACACCAAGTGTGGGAAGCCATGGGGTGGTGGTGGTGGGATGATTTGGAGATTGGGATTGAACTGTATACATGGATATGCATAAAATACATAACCAATAATAACCTGCTGTATAAAAAATAAATAAAATTAAAGTTCAAAATTTTAAAAAATAATATTTAAAAATAAAACAGAAAAAAGTTCTTCCCTTCACACAGATGCATTTATATGAATGAATTATTTCCATGCTTATATCTATAAATACATAAAAGAGGAATAAAATCTAACTTGAACCATAAAAGAAAAAAAAAAACCTGAACCCACCAGTTATACAGAGGAAAACCCAATCAGGGCACTTGCTCCAGCGGAAAACAATTCTGAAATTGGTCAGAGGTGGGGAATCGTCTCCCATACAGCCAGCAACCCATCCCCCACACAAGGAGCGTCCTCAGTGCAAAGCTGGGGGACCGTGCCGAGGCATCTGTGAGTAAACGTGAGCTGAGCCCCAGGCCAGCTGCTGCTGAACTGTTCCCACCCTTCCCAGGTAAAACACCTGAATATGTACAAGGGCTTGAAAGCCTAGAGGAAGGGCCACGGAACCACACAAGTGACAGCCCACAGGCCAACTTGGAGCCTGCAGGCCAGCCAGGAAGGTCCTGGCCCCGGGCGCTCTTCCAGAAGTTTTCCATTGCCCTGCCTGAGATACCCCTCCTGTCCCGGCCCCCACTGCTTTTTTCCTTCCTCACCTCTGTCCGGAGAGAAATTCCAGCGGAAGTATGGGTGACACATCCTCTTCTTTATAGGTGGCAGCCTGGCAACTCCTGCAGAAAGGCCAGCAGAGCCCCACTCACACCGGGCCACCCACAAGGCCATGGCCACTCACTCCCTCCCACCAGCACAGCCCCGAGACTGCTGACGGGGCAGAGAATCTGGAGTCAGGCACAGCTTCAGGGGCTATTGCTGCCTGGAGCACTGTTTATATTGACCTCAGCCAGGCACACCTGGGGAGGGCCGGCCGGCCGGCAGGGTAAGGCTGCCCAGGTCAGCTAATCCACAACCCTCAGGGAATCACATTGTTGAAAATGGACCTCGCTAAGGCAGAATAGAAGTCAAGGAAAAAAAGGACACAATGCCATTTGCAGCCCCGTAGATGAATCTGGAGGTAATCACGTGACTTGTAGTAAGTCAGAAAGTGAAAGACACATATCATGTCATATCACTTATAGGTGTTACCTAAAAATGGATACCAGGGCAGATATTTCCACGGAGAAGGGCAATCACAGATTCATTAAAAAACTTATGGTTCACCAATGGAAAGGTGTGAGGATTGGTTTCATTACGATATCGGGGTTAACAGACATATACAAACACAGGTGACATATATAATCACCAAAGACCTACGGAATACCAAGAGAAGACTACTCAACATTCTGTCATAACGTACATGGGAAAAGGATCCCAGGAAGAACAGACATCTGTATATGTGTAAAAGAACCACATCGTCCACACCTACAACAAGCCAAACATTGTAATCAAACTTGCTGTAATAAAAAATAAAAAATTAAATTAAAAACACGAACAAGAAGTAGTGAGACAAACTTGAGGGGCTTTCTCCTGGCACATTCCATTCTAAATTCCAATCTAGAACACGACGTCCATTGAGGCTCTGTTGCCCGAGTAACCAGATTTGGTAAGGGAGAACTGCTGCCACCTTGTGGCCGTTTCACACAACAGCAGCTTTAATCCCAGCAGTAATGGTCAGGTGGTATTCAAAATCATTGCAGGCCTGTAAATGACACCTGCCCTGAAAACAAATCCTGGGGTCACATATCGACCAAAAAATTCAAAGGACGTCCATATTTCAAAACGACCATTTCAAAAGGCATATTTTACGCACATTAGTGTTCTGCTTCTATTTCTTTCTTTCTTTTTTGGTTAAGAAAAACGGGAATGGAAAAAGGCATCCCTCAGAATGGGAGAAAATCGTTGCAAACGAATCAATGGACAAAGGTATAATCTCCAATATATATAAACAGCTCATGCAGCTTAATATTAGAAAAACAAACAGCCCAATACAAAAATGGGCAGAAGATCTAAAGAGACGTTTCTTCAAAGAAGACACAGAGATGGCCAAGACGCACATGAAAAGCTGCTCAAGAGCACTAATTATTAGAGAAATGCAAATCAAAACTACAATGATGGATCACCTCACACCTATTAGAATCGGCATCATCAGAAAATCTACAAACAACAAATTCTGGGGAGGGTGTGGACAAAAGGAGCCCTCTTCCACTATTGGTGGGCATGTAAATTGATACAGTCACCATGGAGAACTGTATGAAGATTCCTTAAAAAAGATAGAAATAGAATTACCCTCTGATCCAGCAATCCCTCTTCTGGGCATATACCCAGAGAAAACCATAAATCAAAAAGGCACATTCACCACAATGTTCATTGCAGCACTATTTACAATAGCCAGGTAATGGAAGCAACCTCAATGCCCACAGACAGACGAATGGATAAAGATGTGGTACATATATAAAATGGAATATTACTCAGCCATAAAAAGGAATGAAACTGGGTCATTTGTAGAGACATCGATGGATCTAGAGACTGTCATACAGAATGAAGTAAGTCAGAAAGAGGAAAACAAATATTGTATCTTAATGCATATATGTGGAACCTAAAAATGGTACAGATGAACTGGTTTGCAGGGAAGAAATAGAGACACAGAGGTAGAGAACAAACGTATGGACACCAAGTGTGGGAAGCCATGGGGTGGTGGTGGTGGGATGATTTGGAGATTGGGATTGAACTGTATACATGGATATGCATAAAATACATAACAAATAATAACATGCTGTATAAAAAATAAATAAAATTAAAGTTCAAAATTTTAAAAAATAATATTTAAAAATAAAACAGAAAAAAATTCTTCCCTTCACACAGATGCATTTATATGAATGAATTATTTCCATGCTTATATCTATAAATACATAAAAGAGGAATAAAATCTAACTTGAACCATAAAAGAAAAAAAAAACCTGAACCCACCAGTTATACAGAGGAAAACCCAATCAGGGCACTTGCTCCAGCGGAAAACAATTCTGAAATTGGTCAGAGGTGGGGAATCGTCTCCCATACAGCTAGCAACCCATCCCCCACACAAGGAGCGTCCTCAGTGCAAAGCTGGGGGACCGTGCCGAGGCATCTGTGAGTAAACGTGAGCTGAGCCCCAGGCCAGCTGCTGCTGAACTGTTCCCACCCTTCCCAGGTAAAACACCTGAATATGTACAAGGGCTTGAAAGCCTAGAGGAAGGGCCAAGGAACCACACAAGTGACAGCCCACAGGCCAACTTGGAGCCTGCAGGCCAGCCAGGAAGGTCCTGGCCCCGGGCGCTCTTCCAGAAGTTTTCCATTGCCCTGCCTGAGATACCCCTCCTGTCCCGGCCCCCACTGCTTTTTTCCTTCCTCACCTCTGTCCGGAGAGAAATTCCAGCGGAAGTATGGGTGACACATCCTCTTCTTTATAGGTGGCAGCCTGGCAACTACTGCAGAAAGGCCAGCAGAGCCCCACTCACACCGGGCCACCCACAAAGCCATGGCCACTCACTCCCTCCCACCAGCACAGCCCCGAGACTGCTGACGGGGCAGAGAATCTGGAGTCAGGCACAGCTTCAGGGGCTATTGCTGCCTGGAGCACTGTTTATATTGACCTCAGCCAGGCACACCTGGGGAGGGCCGGCCGGCCGGCAGGGTAAGGCTGCCCAGGTCAGCTAATCCACAACCCTCAGGGAATCACATTGTTGAAAATGGACCTCGCTAAGGCAGAATAGAAGTCAAGGAAAAAAAGGACACAATGCCATTTGCAGCCCCGTAGATGAATCTGGAGGTAATCACGTGACTTGTAGTAAGTCAGAAAGTGAAAGACACATATCGTGTCATATCACTTATAGGTGTTACCTAAAAATGGATACCAGGGCAGATATTTCCACGGAGAAGGGCAATCACAGATTCATTAAAAAACTTATGGTTCACCAATGGAAAGGTGTGAGGATTGGTTTCATTACGATATCGGGGTTAACAGACATATACAAACCCAGGTGACATATATAATCACCAAAGACCTACGGAATACCAAGAGAAGACTACTCAACATTCTGTCATAACGTACATGGGAAAAGGATCCCAGGAAGAACAGACATCTGTATATGTGTAAAAGAACCACATCTTCCACACCTACAACAAGCCAAACATTGTAATCAAACTTGCTGTAATAAAAAATAAAAAATTAAATTAAAAACACGAACAAGAAGTAGTGAGACAAACTTGAGGGGCTTTCTCCTGGCACATTCCATTCTAAATTCCAATCTAGAACACGACTTCCATTGAGGCTCTGTTGCCCTAGTAACCAGATTTGGTAAGGGAGAACTGCTGCCACCTTGTGGCCGTTTCACACAACAGCAGCTTTAATCCCAGCAGTAATGGTCAGGTGGTATTCAAAATCATTGCAGGCCTGTAAATGACACCTGCCCTGAAAACAAATCCTGGGGTCACATATCGACCAAAAAATTCAAAGGACGTCCATATTTCAAAACGACCATTTCAAAAGGCATATTTTACGCACATTAGTGTTCTGCTTCTATTTCTTTCTTTCTTTTTTGGTTAAGAAAAACGGGAATGGAAAAAGGCATCCCTCAGAATGGGAGAAAATCGTTGCAAACGAATCAATGGACAAAGGTATAATCTCCAATATATATAAACAGCTCATGCAGCTTAATATTAGAAAAACAAACAGCCCAATACAAAAATGGGCAGAAGATCTAAAGAGACGTTTCTTCAAAGAAGACACAGAGATGGCCAAGACGCACATGAAAAGCTGCTCAAGAGCACTAATTATTAGAGAAATGCAAATCAAAACTACAATGATGGATCACCTCACACCTATTAGAATCGGCATCATCAGAAAATCTACAAACAACAAATTCTGGGGAGGGTGTGGACAAAAGGAGTCCTCTTCCACTATTGGTGGGCATGTAAATTGATACAGTCACCATGGAGAACTGTATGAAGATTCCTTAAAAAAGCTAGAAATAGAATTACCCTCTGATCCAGCAATCCCTCTTCTGGGCATATACCCAGAGAAAACCATAAATCAAAAAGGCACATTCACCACAATGTTCATTGCAGCACTATTTACAATAGCCAGGTAATGGAAGCAACCTCAATGCCCACAGACAGACGAATGGATAAAGATGTGGTACATATATAAAATGGAATATTACTCAGCCATAAAAAGGAATGAAACTGGGTCATTTGTAGAGACATCGATGGATCTAGAGACTGTCATACAGAATGAAGTAAGTCAGAAAGAGGAAAACAAATATTGTATCTTAATGCATATATGTGGAACCTAAAAATGGTACAGATGAACTGGTTTGCAGGGAAGAAATAGAGACACAGAGGTAGAGAACAAACGTATGGACACCAAGTGTGGGAAGCCATGGGGTGGTGGTGGTGGGATGATTTGGAGATTGGGATTGAACTGTATACATGGATATGCATAAAATACATAACAAATAATAACCTGCTGTATAAAAAATAAATAAAATTAAAGTTCAAAATTTTAAAAAATAAAATTTAAAAATAAAACAGAAAAAAGTTCTTCCCTTCACACAGCTGCATTTATATGAATGAATTATTTCCATGCTTATATCTATAAATACATAAAAGAGGAATAAAATCTAACTTGAACCATAAAAGAAAAAAAAAAAACCTGAACCCACCAGTTATACAGAGGAAAACCCAATCAGGGCACTTGCTCCAGCGGAAAACAATTCTGAAATTGGTCAGAGGTGGGGAATCGTCTCCCATACAGCCAGCAACCCATCCCCCACACAAGGAGCGTCCTCAGTGCAAAGCTGGGGGACCGTGCCGAGGCCTCTGTGAGTAAACGTGAGCTGAGCCCCAGGCCAGCTGCTGCTGAACTGTTCCCACCCTTCCCAGGTAAAACACCTGAATATGTACAAGGGCTTGAAAGCCTAGAGGAAGGGCCACGGAACCACACAAGTGACAGCCCACAGGCCAACTTGGAGCCTGCAGGCCAGCCAGGATGGTCCTGGCCCCGGGCGCTCTTCCAGAAGTTTTCCATTGCCCTGCCTGAGATACCCCTCCTGTCCCGGCCCCCACTGCTTTTTTCCTTCCTCACCTCTGTCCGGAGAGAAATTCCAGCGGAAGTATGGGTGACACATCCTCTTCTTTATAGGTGGCAGCCTGGCAACTCCTGCAGAAAGGCCAGCAGAGCCCCACTCACACCGGGCCACCCACAAAGCCATGGCCCCTCACTCCCTCCCACCAGCACAGCCCCGAGACTGCTGACGGGGCCGAGAATCTGGAGTCAGGCACAGCTTCAGGGGCTATTGCTGCCTGGAGCACTGTTTATATTGACCTCAGCCAGGCACACCTGGGGAGGGCCGGCCGGCTGGCAGGGTAAGGCTGCCCAGGTCAGCTAATCCACAACCCTCAGGGAATCACATTGTTGAAAATGGACCTCGCTAAGGCAGAATAGAAGTCAAGGAAAAAAAGGACACAATGCCATTTGCAGCCCCGTAGATGAATCTGGAGGTAATCACGTGACTTGTAGTAAGTCAGAAAGTGAAAGACACATATCGTGTCATATCACTTATAGGTGTTACCTAAAAATGGATACCAGGGCAGATATTTCCACGGAGAAGGGCAATCACAGATTCATTAAAAAACTTATGGTTCACCAATGGAAAGGTGTGAGGATTGGTTTCATTACGATATCGGGGTTAACAGACATATACAAACACAGGTGACATATATAATCACCAAAGACCTACGGAATACCAAGAGAAGACTACTCAACATTCTGTCATAACGTACATGGGAAAAGGATCCCAGGAAGAACAGACATCTGTATATGTGTAAAAGAACCACATCTTCCACACCTACAACAAGCCAAACATTGTAATCAAACTTGCTGTAATAAAAAATAAAAAATTAAATTAAAAACACGAACAAGAAGTAGTGAGACAAACTTGAGGGGCTTTCTCCTGGCACATTCCTTTCTAAATTCCAATCTAGAACACGACTTCCATTGAGGCTCTGTTGCCCTAGTAACCAGATTTGGTAAGGGAGAACTGCTGCCACCTTGTGGCCGTTTCACACAACAGCAGCTTTAATCCCAGCAGTAATGGTCAGGTGGTATTCAAAATCATTGCAGGCCTGTAAATGACACCTGCCCTGAAAACAAATCCTGGGGTCACATATCGACCAAAAAATTCAAAGGACGTCCATATTTCAAAACGACCATTTCAAAAGGCATATTTTACGCACATTAGTGTTCTGCTTCTATTTCTTTCTTTCTTTTTTGGTTAAGAAAAACGGGAATGGAAAAAGGCATCACTCAGAATGGGAGAAAATCGTTGCAAACGAATCAATGGACAAAGGTATAATCTCCAATATATATAAACAGCTCATGCAGCTTAATATTAGAAAAAGAAACAGCCCAATACAAAAATGGGCAGAAGATCTAAAGAGACGTTTCTTCAAAGAAGACACAGAGATGGCCAAGACGCACATGAAAAGCTGCTCAAGAGCACTAATTATTAGAGAAATGCAAATCAAAACTACAATGATGGATCACCTCACACCTATTAGAATCGGCATCATCAGAAAATCTACAAACAACATATTCTGGGGAGGGTGTGGACAAAAGGAGCCCTCTTCCACTATTGGTGGGCATGTAAATTGATACAGTCACCATGGAGAACTGTATGAAGATTCCTTAAAAAAGCTAGAAATAGAATTACCCTCTGATCCAGCAATCCCTCTTCTGGGCATATACCCAGAGAAAACCATAAATCAAAAAGGCACATTGACCACAATGTTCATTGCAGCACTATTTACAATAGCCAGGTAATGGAAGCAACCTCAATGCCCACAGACAGACGAATGGATAAAGATATGGTACATATATAAAATGGAATATTACTCAGCCATAAAAAGGAATGAAACTGGGTCATTTGTAGAGACATCGATGGATCTAGAGACTGTCATACAGAATGAAGTAAGTCAGAAAGAGGAAAACAAATATTGTATCTTAATGCATATATGTGGAACCTAAAAATGGTACAGATGAACTGGTTTGCAGGGAAGAAATAGAGACACAGAGGGAGAGAACAAACGTATGGACACCAAGTGTGGGAAGCCATGGGGTGGTGGTGGTGGGATGATTTGGAGATTGGGATTGAACTGTATACATGTATATGCATAAAATACATAACAAATAATAACCTGCTGTATAAAAAATAAATAAAATTAAAGTTCAAAATTTTAAAAAATAAAATTTAAAAATAAAACAGAAAAAAGTTCTTCCCTTCACACAGATGCATTTATATGAATGAATTATTTCCATGCTTATATCTGTAAATACATAAAAGAGGAATAAAATCTAACTTGAACCATAAAAGAAAAGAAAAACCTGAACCCACCAGTTATACACAGGAAAACCCAATCAGGGCACTTGCTCCAGCGGAAAACAATTCTGAAATGGGTCAGAGGTGGGGAATCGTCTCCCATACAGCCAGCAACCCATGCCCCACACAAGGAGCATCCTCATTGCAAAGCTGGGGGACCGTGCCGAGGCATCTGTGAGTAAACGTGAGCTGAGCCCCAGGCCAGCTGCTGCTGAACTGTTCCCAACCTTCCCAGGTAGAACACCTGAATATGTACAAGGGCTTGAAATCCTAGAGGAAGGGCCACGGAACCACACAAGCGACAGCCCACAGGCCAACTTGGTGCCTGCAGGCCAGCCAGGATGATCCTGGCCCCGGGCGCTCTTCCAGAAGTTTTCCATTGCCCTTCCTGAGATACCCCTCCTGTCCCGGCCCCCACTGCTTTTTTCCTTCCTCACCTCTGTCCGGAGAGAAATTCCAGCGGAAATTATGGGTGACACATCCTCTTCTTTATATGTGGCAGCCTGGCAACTCCTGCAGAAAGGCCAGCAGAGCCCCACTCTCACCGGGCCAACCACAAAGCCATGGCCCCTCACTCCCTCCCACCAGCACAGCCCCGAGACTGCTGACGGGGCCGAGAATCTGGAGTCAGGCACAGCTTCAGGGGCTATTGCTGCCTGGAGCGCTGTTTATATTGACCTCAACCAGGCACACCTGGCGAGGGCCGGCCGGCAGGGTAAGGCTGCCCAGGTCAGCTAATCCACAACCCTCAGGGAATCACATTGTTGAAAATGGACCTCGCTAAGGCAGAATAGAAGTCAAGGAAAAAAAGGACACAATGCCATTTGCAGCCCCGTAGATGAATCTGGAGGTAATCACGTGACTTGTAGTAAGTCAGAAAGTGAAAGACACATATCGTGTCATATCACTTATAGGTGTTACCTAAAAATGGATACCAGGGCAGATATTTCCACGGAGAAGGGCAATCACAGATTCATTAAAAAACTTATGGTTCACCAATGGAAAGGTGTGAGGATTGGTTTCATTACGATATCGGGGTTAACAGACATATACAAACACAGGTGACATATATAATCACCAAAGACCTACGGAATACCAAGAGAAGACTACTCAACATTCTGTCATAACGTACATGGGAAAAGGATCCCAGGAAGAACAGACATCTGTATATGTGTAAAAGAACCACATCTTCCACACCTACAACAAGCCAAACATTGTAATCAAACTTGCTGTAATAAAAAATAAAAAATTAAATTAAAAACACGAACAAGAAGTAGTGAGACAAACTTGAGGGGCTTTCTCCTGGCACATTCCTTTCTAAATTCCAATCTAGAACACGACTTCCATTGAGGCTCTGTTGCCCTAGTAACCAGATTTGGTAAGGGAGAACTGCTGCCACCTTGTGGCCGTTTCACACAACAGCAGCTTTAATCCCAGCAGTAATGGTCAGGTGGTATTCAAAATCATTGCAGGCCTGTAAATGACACCTGCCCTGAAAACAAATCCTGGGGTCACATATCGACCAAAAAATTCAAAGGACGTCCATATTTCAAAACGACCATTTCAAAAGGCATATTTTACGCACATTAGTGTTCTGCTTCTATTTCTTTCTTTCTTTTTTGGTTAAGAAAAACGGGAATGGAAAAAGGCATCCCTCAGAATGGGAGAAAATCGTTGCAAACGAATCAATGGACAAAGGTATAATCTCCAATATACATAAACAGCTCATGCAGCTTAATATTAGAAAAAGAAACAGCCCAATACAAAAATGGGCAGAAGATCTAAAGAGACGTTTCTTCAAAGAAGACACAGAGATGGCCAAGACGCACATGAAAAGCTGCTCAAGAGCACTAATTATTAGAGAAATGCAAATCAAAAGTACAATGATGGATCACCTCACACCTATTAGAATCGGCATCATCAGAAAATCTACAAACAACAAATTCTGGGGAGGGTGTGGACAAAAGGAGCCCTCTTCCACTATTGGTGGGCATGGAAATTGATACAGTCACCATGGAGAACTGTATGAAGATTCCTTAAAAAAGCTAGAAATAGAATTACCCTCTGATCCAGCAATCCCTCTTCTGGGCATATACCCAGAGAAAACCATAAATCAAAAAGGCACATTGACCACAATGTTCATTGCAGCACTATTTACAATAGCCAGGTAATGGAAGCAACCTCAATGCCCACAGACAGACGAATGGATAAAGATATGGTACATATATAAAATGGAATATTACTCAGCCATAAAAAGGAATGAAACTGGGTCATTTGTAGAGACATCGATGGATCTAGAGACTGTCATACAGAATGAAGTAAGTCAGAAAGAGGAAAACAAATATTGTATCTTAATGCATATATGTGGAACCTAAAAATGGTACAGATGAACTGGTTTGCAGGGAAGAAATAGAGACACAGAGGGAGAGAACAAACGTATGGTCACCAAGTGTGGGAAGCCATGGGGTGGTGGTGGTGGGATGATTTGGAGATTGGGATTGAACTGTATACATGTATATGCATAAAATACATAACCAATAATAACCTGCTGTATAAAAAATAAATAAAATTAAAGTTCAAAATTTTAAAAAATAAAATTTAAAAATAAAACAGAAAAAAGTTCTTCCCTTCACACAGATGCATTTATATGAATGAATTATTTCCATGCTTATATCTGTAAATACATAAAAGAGGAATAAAATCTAACTTGAACCATAAAAGAAAAGAAAAACCTGAACCCACCAGTTATACACAGGAAAACCCAATCAGGGCACTTGCTCCAGCGGAAAACAATTCTGAAATGGGTCAGAGGTGGGGAATCGTCTCCCATACAGCCAGCAACCCATGCCCCACACAAGGAGCATCCTCATTGCAAAGCTTGGGGACCGTGCCGAGGCATCTGTGAGTAAACGTGAGCTGAGCCCCAGGCCAGCTGCTGCTGAACTGTTCCCAACCTTCCCAGGTAGAACACCTGAATATGTACAAGGGCTTGAAAGCCTAGAGGAAGGGGCACGGAACCACACAAGCGACAGCCCACAGGCCAACTTGGTGCCTGCAGGCCAGCCAGGATGATCCTGGCCCCGGGCGCTCTTCCAGAAGTTTTCCATTGCCCTTCCTGAGATACCCCTCCTGTCCCGGCCCCCACTGCTTTTTTCCTTCCTCACCTCTGTCCGGAGAGAAATTCCAGCGGAAAGTATGGGTGACACATCCTCTTCTTTATATGTGGCAGCCTGGCAACTCCTGCAGAAAGGCCAGCAGAGCCCCACTCTCACCGGGCCAACCACAAAGCCATGGCCCCTCACTCCCTCCCACCAGCACAGCCCCGAGACTGCTGACGGGGCCGAGAATCTGGAGTCAGGCACAGCTTCAGGGGCTATTGCTGCCTGGAGCGCTGTTTATATTGACCTCAACCAGGCACACCTGGCGAGGGCCGGCCGGCAGGGTAAGGCTGCCCAGGTCAGCTAATCCACAACCCTCAGGGAATCACATTTTTGAAAATTGACCTCGCTAAGGAAGAATACAAGTCAAGGGATAAAAGGACACAATGCCATTTGCAGCCTCGTAGATGAGTCTAGAGGTAATCACGTGACTTGTAGTAAGTTAGAAAGTGAAAGACACATATCGTATCATACCACTTATAGGTGTTACCTAAAAATGGATACCAGGGCAGATATTTCCACGGAGAAGGGCAATCACAGATTCATTAAAAAACTTATGGTTCACCAATGGAAAGGTGTGAGGATTGGTTTCATTACAATATCGGGGTTAAGAGACATATACAAACACAGGTGACATATATAATCACCAAAGCCCTACGGAATACCAAGAGAAGTCTACTCACATTCTGTCATAACGTACATGGGAAAAGGATCCCAGGAAGAACAGACATCTGTATATGTGTAAAAGAACCACATCTTCCACACCTACAACAAGCCAAACATTGTAATCAAACTTGCTGTAATAAAAAATAAAAATATAAATTAAAAACACGAACAAGAAGTAGTGAGACAAACTTGAGGGGCTTTCTCGTGGCACATTCCATTCTAAATTCCAATCTAGAACACGACTTCCATTGAGGCTCTGTTGCCCTAGTAACCAGATTTGGTAAGGGAGAACTGCTGCCACCTTGTGGCCGTTTCACACAACAACAGCTTTAATCCCAGCGCTAATGGTCAGTTGATATTCAAAATCATTGCAGGCCTGTAAATGACACCTGCCCTGAAAACAAATCCTGGGGTCACATATCGACCAAAAAATTCAAAGGACGTCCATATTTCAAAACGACCGTTTCAAAAGGCATATTTTACGCACATTAGTGTTCTGCTTCTATTTCTTTCTTTCTTTTTTGGTTAAGAAAAACGGGAATGGAAGAAGGCATCCCTCAGAATGGGCGAAAATCGTTGCAAACGAATCAATGGACAAAGGTTTAATCTCCAATATATATAAACAGCTCATGCAGCTTAATATTAGAAAAACAAACAGCCCAATACAAAAATGGGCAGAAGATCTAAAGAGACGTTTCTTCAAAGAAGACACAGAGATGGCCAAGACGCACATGAAAAGCTGCTCAAGAGCACTAATTATTAGAGAAATGCAAATCAAAACTACAATGATGTTTCACCTCACACCTATTAGAATCGGCATCATCAGAAAATCTACAAACAACAAATTCTGGGGAGGGTGTGGACAAAAGGAGCCCTCTTCCACTATTGGTGGGCATGTAAATTGATACAGTCACCATGGAGAACAGTATGAAGATTCCTTAAAAAAGCTAGAAATAGAATTACCCTCTGATCCAGCAATCCCTCTTCTGGGCATATACCCAGAGAAAACCATAAATCAAAAAGGCACATTCACCACAATGTTCATTGCAGCACTATTTACAATAGCCAGGTAATGGAAGCCACCTCAATGCCCACAGACAGACGAATGGATAAAGATGTGGTACATATATAAAATGGAATATTACTCAGCCATAAAAAGGAATGAAACTGGGTCATTTGTAGAGACATCGATGGATCTAGAGACTGTCATACAAAATGAAGTAAGTCAGAAAGAGGAAAACAAATATTGTATCTTAATGCATATATGTGGAACCTAAAAATGGTACAGATGAACTGGTTTGCAGGGAAGAAATAGAGACACAGAGGTAGAGAACAAACGTATGGACACCAAGTGTGGGAAGCCATGGGGTGGTGGTGGTGGGATGATTTGGAGATTGGGATTGAACTGTATACATGGATATGCATAAAATACATAACAAATAATAACCTGCTGTATAAAAAATAAATAAAATTAAAGTTCAAAATTTTAAAAAATAATATTTAAAAATAAAACAGAAAAAAGTTCTTCCCTTCACACAGATGCATTTATATGAATGAATTATTTCCATGCTTATATCTATAAATACATAAAAGAGGAATAAAATCTAACTTGAACCATAAAAGAAAAAAAAAAACCTGAACCCACCAGTTATACAGAGGAAAACCCAATCAGGGCACTTGCTCCAGCGGAAAACAATTCTGAAATTGGTCAGAGGTGGGGAATCGTCTCCCATACAGCCAGCAACCCATCCCCCACACAAGGAGCGTCCTCAGTGCAAAGCTGGGGGACCGTGCCGAGGCATCTGTGAGTAAACGTGAGCTGAGCCCCAGGCCAGCTGCTGCTGAACTGTTCCCACCCTTCCCAGGTAAAACACCTGAATATGTACAAGGGCTTGAAAGCCTAGAGGAAGGGCCACGGAACCACACAAGTGACAGCCCACAGGCCAACTTGGAGCTTGCAGGCCAGCCAGGATGGTCTTGGCCCCGGGCGCTCTTCCAGAAGTTTTCCATTGCCCTGCCTGACATACCCCTCCTGTCCCAGCCCCCACTGCTTTTTTCCTTCCTCACCTCTGTCCGGAGAGAAATTCCAGCGGAAGTATGGGTGACACATCCTCTTCTTTATAGGTGGCAGCCTGGCAACTCCTGCAGAAAGGCCAGCAGAGCCCCACTCACACCGGGCCACCCACAAAGCCATGGCCCCTCACTCCCTCCCACCAGCACAGCCCCGAGACTGCTGACGGGGCAGAGAATCTGGAGTCAGGCACAGCTTCAGGGGCTATTGCTACCTGGAGCACTGTTTATATTGACCTCAGCCAGGCACACCTGGGGAGGGCCGGCCGGCCGGCAGGGTAAGGCTGCCCAGGTCAGCTAATCCACAACCCTCAGGGAATCACATTGTTGAAAATGGGCCTCGCTAAGGCAGAATAGAAGTCAAGGAAAAAAAGGACACAATGCCATTTGCAGCCCCGTAGATGAATCTGGAGGTAATCACGTGACTTGTAGTAAGTCAGAAAGTGAAAGACACATATCGTGTCATATCACTTATAGGTGTTACCTAAAAATGGATACCAGGGCAGATATTTCCACGGAGAAGGGCAATCACAGATTCATTAAAAAACTTATGGTTCACCAATGGAAAGGTGTGAGGATTGGTTTCATTATGATATCGGGGTTAACAGACATATACAAACACAGGTGACATATATAATCACCAAAGACCTACGGAATACCAAGAGAAGACTACTCAACATTCTGTCATAACGTACATGGGAAAAGGATCCCAGGAAGAACAGACATCTGTATATGTGTAAAAGAACCACATCTTCCACACCTACAACAAGCCAAACATTGTAATCAAACTTGCTGTAATAAAAAATAAAAAATTAAATTAAAAACACGAACAAGAAGTAGTGAGACAAACTTGAGGGGCTTTCTCCTGGCACATTCCATTCTAAATTCCAATCTAGAACACGACTTCCATTGAGGCTCTGTTGCCCTAGTAACCAGATTTGGTAAGGGAGAACTGCTGCCACCTTGTGGCCGTTTCACACAACAGCAGCTTTAATCCCAGCACTAATGGTCAGGTGGTATTCAAAATCATTGCAGGCCTGTAAATGACACCTGCCCTGAAAACAAATCCTGGGGTCACATATCGACCAAAAAATTCAAAGGACGTCCATATTTCAAAACGACCATTTCAAAAGGCATATTTTACGCACATTAGTGTTCTGCTTCTATTTCTTTCTTTCTTTTTTGGTTAAGAAAAACGTGAATGGAAAAAGGCATCCCTCAGAATGGGAGAAAATCGTTGCAAACGAATCAATGGACAAAGGTATAATCTCCAATATATATAAACAGCTCATGCAGCTTAATATTAGAAAAACAAACAGCCCAATACAAAAATGGGCAGAAGATCTAAAGAGACGTTTCTTCAAAGAAGACACAGAGATGGCCAAGACGCACATGAAAAGCTGCTCAAGAGCACTAATTATTAGAGAAATGCAAATCAAAACTACAATGATGGATCACCTCACACCTATTAGAATCGGCATCATCAGAAAATCTACAAACAACAAATTCTGGGGAGGGTGTGGACAAAAGGAGCCCTCTTCCACTATTGGTGGGCATGTAAATTGATACAGTCACCATGGAGAACTGTATGAAGATTCCTTAAAAAAGCTAGAAATAGAATTACCCTCTGATCCAGCAATCCCTCTTCTGGGCATATACCCAGAGAAAATCATAAATCAAAAAGGCACATTCACCACAATGTTCATTGCAGCACTATTTACTATAGCCAGGTAATGGAAGCAACCTCAATGCCCACAGACAGATGAATGGATAAAGATGTGGTACATATATAAAATGGAATATTACTCAGCCATAAAAAGGAATGAAACTGGGTCATTTGTAGAGACATCGATGGATCTAGAGACTGTCATACAGAATGAAGTAAGTCAGAAAGAGGAAAACAAATATTGTATCTTAATGCATATATGTGGAACCTAAAAATGGTACAGATGAACTGGTTTGCAGGGAAGAAATAGAGACACAGAGGTAGAGAACAAACGTATGGACACCAAGTGTGGGAAGCCATGGGGTGGTGGTGGTGGGATGATTTGGAGATTGGGATTGAACTGTATACATGGATATGCATAAAATACATAACAAATAATAACCTGCTGTATAAAAAATAAATAAAATTAAAGTTCAAAATTTTAAAAAATAATATTTAAAAATAAAAGAGAAAAAAGTTCTTCCCTTCACACAGATGCATTTATATGAATGAATTATTTCCATGCTTATATCTATAAATACATAAAAGAGGAATAAAATCTAACTTGAACCATAAAAGAAAAAAAAAAACCTGAACCCACCAGTTATACAGAGGAAAACCCAATCAGGGCACTTGCTCCAGCGGAAAACAATTCTGAAATTGGTCAGAGGTGGGGAATCGTCTCCCATACAGCCAGCAACCCATCCCCCACACAAGGAGCGTCCTCAGTGCAAAGCTGGGGGACCGTGCCGAGTCCTCTGTGAGTAAACGTTAGCTGAGCCCCAGGCCAGCTGCTGCTGAACTGTTCCCACCCTTCCCAGGTAAAACACCTGAATATGTACAAGGGCTTGAAAGCCTAGAGGAAGGCCCACGGAACCACACAAGTGACAGCCCACAGGCCAACTTGGAGCCTGCAGGCCAGCCAGGATGGTCCTGGCCCCGGGCGCTCTTCCAGAAGTTTTCCATTGCCCTGCCTGAGATACCCCTCCTGTCCCGGCCCCCACTGCTTTTTTTCCTTCCTCACCTCTGTCCGGAGAGAAATTCCAGCGGAAGTATGGGTGACACATCCTCTTCTTTATAGGTGGCAGCCTGGCAACTCCTGCAGAAAGGCCAGCAGAGCCCCACTCACACCGGGCCACCCACAAAGCCATGGCCACTCACTCCCTCCCACCAGCACAGCCCCGAGACTGCTGACGGGGCAGAGAATCTGGAGTCAGGCACAGCTTCAGGGGCTATTGCTGCCTGGAGCACTGTTTATATTGACCTCAGCCAGGCACACCTGGGGAGGGCCGGCCGGCCGGCAGGGTAAGGCTGCCCAGGTCAGCTAATCCACAACCCTCAGGGAATCACATTGTTGAAAATGGACCTCGCTAAGGCAGAATAGAAGTCAAGGAAAAAAAGGACACAATGCCATTTGCAGCCCCGTAGATGAATCTGGAGGTAATCACGTGACTTGTAGTAAGTCAGAAAGTGAAAGACACATATCGTGTCATATCACTTATAGGTGTTACCTAAAAATGGATACCAGGGCAGATATTTCCACGGAGAAGGGCAATCACAGATTCATTAAAAAACTTATGGTTCACCAATGGAAAGGTGTGAGGATTGGTTTCATTACGATATCGGGGTTAACAGACATATACAAACACAGGTGACATATATAATCACCAAAGACCTACGGAATACCAAGAGAAGACTACTCAACATTCTGTCATAACGTACATGGGAAAAGGATCCCAGGAAGAACAGACATCTGTATATGTGTAAAAGAACCACATCTTCCACACCTACAACAAGCCAAACATTGTAATCAAACTTGCTGTAATAAAAAATAAAAAATTAAATTAAAAACACGAACAAGAAGTAGTGAGACAAACTTGAGGGGCTTTCTCCTGGCACATTCCTTTCTAAATTCCAATCTAGAACACGACTTCCATTGAGGCTCTGTTGCCCTAGTAACCAGATTTGGTAAGGGAGAACTGCTGCCACCTTGTGGCCGTTTCACACAACAGCAGCTTTAATCCCAGCAGTAATGCTCAGGTGGTATTCAAAATCATTGCAGGCCTGTAAATGACACCTGCCCTGAAAACAAATCCTGGGGTCACATATCGACCAAAAAATTCAAAGGACGTCCATATTTCAAAACGACCATTTCAAAAGGCATATTTTACGCACATTAGTGTTCTGCTTCTATTTCTTTCTTTCTTTTTTGGTGAAGAAAAACGGGAATGGAAAAAGGCATCCCTCAGAATGGGAGAAAATCGTTGCAAACGAATCAATGGACAAAGGTATAATCTGCAATATATATAAACAGCTCATGCAGCTTAATATTAGAAAAACAAACAGCCCAATACAAAAATGGGCAGAAGATCTAAAGAGACGTTTCTTCAAAGAAGACACAGAGATGGCCAAGACGCACATGAAAAGCTGCTCAAGAGCACTAATTATTAGAGAAATGCAAATCAAAACTACAATGATGGATCACCTCACACCTATTAGAATCGGCATCATCAGAAAATCTACAAACAACAAATTCTGGGGAGGGTGTGGACAAAAGGAGCCCTCTTCCACTATTGGTGGGTATGTAAATTGATACAGACACCATGGAGAACTGTATGAAGATTCCTTAAAAAAGCTAGAAATAGAATTACCCTCTGATCCAGCAATCCCTCTTCTGGGCATATACCCAGAGAAAACCATAAATCAAAAAGGCACATTCACCACAATGTTCATTGCAGCACTATTTACAATAGCCAGGTAATGGAAGCAACCTCAATGCCCACAGACAGACGAATGGATAAAGATGTGGTACATATATAAAATGGAATATTACTCAGCCATAAAAAGGAATGAAACTGGGTCATTTGTAGAGACATCGATGGATCTAGAGACTGTCATACAGAATGAAGTAAGTCAGAAAGAGGAAAACAATTATTGTATATTAATGCATATATGTGGAACCTAAAAATGGTACAGATGAACTGGTTTGCAGGGAAGAAATAGAGACACAGAGGGAGAGAACAAACGTATGGACACCAAGTGTGGGAAGCCATGGGGTGGTGGTGGTGGGATGATTTGGAGATTGGGATTGAACTGTATACATGGATATGCATAAAATACATAACAAATAATAACCTGCTGTATAAAAAATAAATAAAATTAAAGTTCAAAATTTTAAAAAATAAAATTTAAAAATAAAACAGAAATAAGTTCTTCCCTTCACACAGATGCATTTATATGAATGAATTATTTCCATGCTTATATCTGTAAATACATAAAAGAGGAATAAAATCTAACTTGAACCATAAAAGAAAAGAAAAACCTGAACCCACCAGTTATACACAGGAAAACCCAATCAGGGCACTTGCTCCAGCGGAAAAGAATTCTGAAATGGGTCAGAGGTGGGGAATCGTCTCCCATACAGCCAGCAACCCATCCCCCACACAAGGAGCATCCTCATTGCAAAGCTGGGGGACCGTGCCGAGGCATCTGTGAGTAAACGTGAGCTGAGCCCCAGGCCAGCTGCTGCTGAACTGTTCCCAACCTTCCCAGGTAGAACACCTGAATATGTACAAGGGCTTGAAAGCCTAGAGGAAGGGCCATGGAACCACACAAGCGACAGCCCACAGGCCAACTTGGTGCCTGCAGGCCAGCCAGGATGATCCTGGCCCCGGGCGCTCTTCCGGAATTTTCCATTTCCCTGCCTGAGATACCCTTCCTGTCCCGGCCCCCACTGCTTTTTTCCTTCCTCACCTCTGTCCGGAGAGAAATTCCAGCGGAAGGTATGGGTGACACATCCTCTTCTTTATAGGTGGCAGCCTGGCAACTCCTGAAGAAAGGCCAGCAGAGCCCCACTCACACCGGGCCAACCACAAAGCCATGGCCCCTCACTCCCTCCCACCAGCACAGCCCCGAGACTGCTGACGGGGCCGAGAATCTGGAGTCAGGCACAGCTTCAGGGGCTATTGCTGCCTGGAGCGCTGTTTATATTGACCTCAACCAGGCACACCTGGCGAGGGCCGGCCGGCAGGGTAAGGCTGCCCAGGTCAGCTAATCCACAAACCTCAGGGAATCACATTTTTGAAAATTGACCTCGCTAAGGAAGAATACAAGTCAAGGGATAAAAGGACACAATGCCATTTGCAGCCCCGTAGATGAGTCTAGAGGTAATCACGTGACTTGTAGTAAGTTAGAAAGTGAAAGACACATATCGTATCATATCACTTATAGGTGTTACTTAAAAATGGATACCAGGGCAGATATTTCCACGGAGAAGGGCAATCACAGATTCATTAAAAAACTTATGGTTCACCAATGGAAAGGTGTGAGGATTGGTTTCATTACGATATCGGGGTTAACAGACATATACAAACACAGGTGACATATATAATCACCAAAGACCTACGGAATACCAAGAGAAGACTACTCAACATTCTGTCATAACGTACATGGGAAAAGGGTCCCAGGAAGAACAGACATCTGTATATGTGTAAAAGAACCACATCTTCCACACCTACAACAAGCCAAACATTGTAATCAAACTTGCTGTAATAAAAAATAAAAATATAAATTAAAAACAAGAACAAGAAGTAGTGAGACAAACTTGAGGGGCTTTCTCCTGGCACATTCCATTCTAAATTCCAATCTAGAACACGACTTCCATTGAGGCTCTGTTGCCCTAGTAACCAGATTTGGTAAGGGAGAACTGCTGCCACCTTGTGGCCGTTTCACACAACAACAGCTTTAATCCCAGCGCTAATGGTCAGTTGATATTCAAAATCATTGCAGGCCTGTAAATGACACCTGCCCTGAAAACAAATCCTGGGGTCACATATCGACCAAAAAATTCAAAGGACGTCCATATTTCAAAACGACCGTTTCAAAAGGCATATTTTACGCACATTAGTGTTCTGCTTCTATTTCTTTCTTTCTTTTTTGGTTAAGAAAAACGGGAATGGAAGAAGGCATCCCTCAGAATGGGCGAAAATCGTTGCAAACGAATCAATGGACAAAGGTTTAATCTCCAATATATATAAACAGCTCATGCAGCTTAATATTAGAAAAACAAACAGCCCAATACAAAAATGGGCAGAAGATCTAAAGAGACGTTTCTTCAAAGAAGACACAGAGATGGCCAAGACGCACATGAAAAGCTGCTCAAGAGCACTAATTATTAGAGAAATGCAAATCAAAACTACAATGATGTTTCACCTCACACCTATTAGAATCGGCATCATCAGAAAATCTACAAACAACAAATTCTGGGGAGGGTGTGGACAAAAGGAGCCCTCTTCCACTATTGGTGGGCATGTAAATTGATACAGTCACCATGGAGAACAGTATGAAGATTCCTTAAAAAAGCTAGAAATAGAATTACCCTCTGATCCAGCAATCCCTCTTCTGGGCATATACCCAGAGAAAACCATAAATCAAAAAGGCACATTCACCACAATGTTCATTGCAGCACTATTTACAATAGCCAGGTAATGGAAGCCACCTCAATGCCCACAGACAGACGAATGGATAAAGATGTGGTACATATATAAAATGGAATATTACTCAGCCATAAAAAGGAATGAAACTGGGTCATTTGTAGAGACATCGATGGATCTAGAGACTGTCATACAGAATGAAGTAAGTCAGAAAGAGGAAAACAAATATTGTATCTTAATGCATATATGTGGAACCTAAAAATGGTACAGATGAACTGGTTTGCAGGGAAGAAATAGAGACACAGAGGTAGAGAACAAACGTATGGACACCAAGTGTGGGAAGCCATGGGGTGGTGGTGGTGGGATGATTTGGAGATTGGGATTGAACTGTATACATGGATATGCATAAAATACATAACAAATAATAACCTGCTGTATAAAAAATAAATAAAATTAAAGTTCAAAATTTTAAAAAATAATATTTAAAAATAAAACAGAAAAAAGTTCTTCCCTTCACACAGATGCATTTATATGAATGAATTATTTCCATGCTTATATCTATAAATACATAAAAGAGGAATAAAATCTAACTTGAACCATAAAAGAAAAAAAAACCTGAACCCACCAGTTATACAGAGGAAAACCCAATCAGGGCACTTGCTCCAGCGGAAAACAATTCTGAAATTGGTCAGAGGTGGGGAATCGTCTCCCATACAGCCAGCAACCCATCCCCCACACAAGGAGCGTCCTCAGTGCAAAGCTGGGGGACCGTGCCGAGGCCTCTGTGAGTAAACGTGAGCTGAGCCCAAGGCCAGCTGCTGCTGAACTGTTCCCACCCTTCCCAGGTAAAACACCTGAATATGTACAAGGGCTTGAAAGCCTAGAGGAAGGGCCACGGAACCACACAAGTGACAGCCCACAGGCCAACTTGGAGCCTGCAGGCCAGCCAGGATGGTCCTGGCCCCGGGCGCTCTTCCAGAAGTTTTCCATTGCCCTGCCTGAGATACCCCTCCTGTCCCGGCCCCCACTGCTTTTTTCCTTCCTCACCTCTGTCCGGAGAGAAATTCCAGCGGAAGTATGGGTGACACATCCTCTTCTTTATAGGTGGCAGCCTGGCAACTCCTGCAGAAAGGCCAGCAGAGCCCCACTCACACCGGGCCACCCACAAAGCCATGGCCACTCACTCCCTCCCACCAGCACAGCCCCGAGACTGCTGACGGGGCAGAGAATCTGGAGTCAGGCACAGCTTCAGGGGCTATTGCTGCCTGGAGCACTGTTTATATTGACCTCAGCCAGGCACACCTGGGGAGGGCCGGCCGGCCGGCAGGGTAAGGCTGCCCAGGTCAGCTAATCCACAACCCTCAGGGAATCACATTGTTGAAAATGGACCTCGCTAAGGCAGAATAGAAGTCAAGGAAAAAAAGGACACAATGCCATTTGCAGCCCCGTAGATGAATCTGGAGGTAATCACGTGACTTGTAGTAAGTCAGAAAGTGAAAGACACATATCGTGTCATATCACTTATAGGTGTTACCTAAAAATGGATACCAGGGCAGATATTTCCACGGAGAAGGGCAATCACAGATTCATTAAAAAACTTATGGTTCACCAATGGAAAGGTGTGAGGATTGGTTTCATTACGATATCGGGGTTAACAGACATATACAAACACAGGTGACATATATAATCACCAAAGACCTACGGAATACCAAGAGAAGACTACTCAACATTCTGTCATAACGTACATGGGAAAAGGATCCCAGGAAGAACAGACATCTGTATATGTGTAAAAGAACCACATCTTCCACACCTACAACAAGCCAAACATTGTAATCAAACTTGCTGTAATAAAAAATAAAAAATTAAATTAAAAACACGAACAAGAAGTAGTGAGACAAACTTGAGGGGCTTTCTCCTGGCACATTCCATTCTAAATTCCAATCTAGAACACGACTTCCATTGAGGCTCTGTTGCCCTAGTAACCAGATTTGGTAAGGGAGAGCTGCTGCCACCTTGTGGCCGTTTCACACAACAGCAGCTTTAATCCCAGCACTAATGGTCAGTTGATATTCAAAATCATTGCATGCCTGTAAATGACACCTGCCCTGAAAACAAATCCTGGGGTCACATATCGACCAAAAAATTCAAAGGATGTCCATATTTCAAAACGACCATTTCAAAAGGCATATTTTACGCACATTAGTGTTCTCCTTCTATTTCTTTCTTTCTTTTTTGGTTAAGAAAAACGGGAATGGAAAAAGGCATCCCTCAGAATGGGCGAAAATCGTTGCAAACGAATCAATGGACAAAGGTTTAATCTCCAATATATATAAACAGCTCATGCAGCTTAATATTAGAAAAACAAACAGCACAATACAAAAATGGGCAGAAGATCTAAAGAGACGTTTCTTCAAAGAAGACACAGAGATGGCCAAGACGCACATGAAAAGCTGCTCAAGAGCACTAATTATTAGAGAAATGCAAATCAAAACTACAATGATGTTTCACCTCACACCTATTAGAATCGGCATCATCAGAAAATCTACAAACAACAAATTCTGGGGAGGGTGTGGACAAAAGGAGCCCTCTTCCACTATTGGTGGGCATGTAAATTGATACAGTCACCATGGAGAACAGTATGAAGATTCCTTAAAAAAGCTAGAAATAGAATTACCCTCTGATCCAGCAATCCCACTTCTGGGCATATACCCAGAGAAAACCATAAATCAAAAAGGCACATTCACCACAATGTTCATTGCAGCACTATTTACAATAGCCAGGTAATGGAAGCCACCTCAATGCCCACAGACAGACGAATGGATAAAGATGTGGTACATATATAAAATGGAATATTACTCAGCCATAAAAAGGAATGAAAGTGGGTCATTTGTAGAGACATCGATGGATCTAGAGACTGTCATACAGAATGAAGTAAGTCAGAAAGAGGAAAACAAATATTGTATCTTAATGCATATATGTGGAACCTAAAAATGGTACAGATGAACTGGTTTGCAGGGAAGAAATAGAGACACAGAGGTAGAGAACATACGTATGGACACCAAGTGTGGGAAGCCATGGGGTGGTGGTGGTGGGATGATTTGGAGATTGGGATTGAACTGTATACATGGATATGCATAAAATACATAACAAATAATAACCTGCTGTATAAAAAATAAACAAAATTAAAGTTCAAAATTTTAAAAAATAATATTTAAAAATAAAACAGAAAAAAGTTCTTCCCTTCACACAGATGCATTTATATGAATGAATTATTTCCATGCTTATATCTATAAATACATAAAAGAGGAATAAAATCTAACTTGAACCATAAAAGAAAAAAAAAAACCTGAACCCACCAGTTATACAGAGGAAAACCCAATCAGGGCACTTGCTCCAGCGGAAAACAATTCTGAAATTGGTCAGAGGTGGGGAATCGTCTCCCATACAGCCAGCAACCCATCCCCCACACAAGGAGCGTCCTCAGTGCAAAGCTGGGGGACCGTGCCGAGGCATCTGTGAGTAAACGTGAGCTGAGCCCCAGGCCAGCTGCTGCTGAACTGTTCCCACCCTTCCCAGGTAAAACACCTGAATATGTACAAGGGCTTGAAAGCCTAGAGGAAGGGCCACGGAACCACACAAGTGACAGCCCACAGGCCAACTTGGAGCCTGCAGGCCAGCCAGGATGGTCCTGGCCCCGGGCGCTCTTCCAGAAGTTTTCCATTGCCCTGCCTGAGATACCCCTCCTGTCCCGGCCCCCACTGCTTTTTTCCTTCCTCACCTCTGTCCAGAGAGAAATTCCAGCGGAAGTATGGGTGACACATCCTCTTCTTTATAGGTGGCAGCCTGGCAACTCCTGCAGAAAGGCCAGCAGAGCCCCACTCACACCGGGCCACCCACAAAGCCATGGCCCCTCACTCCCTCCCACCAGCACAGCCCCGAGACTGCTGACGGGGCAGAGAATCTGGAGTCAGGCACAGCTTCACGGGCTATTGCTGCCTGGAGCACTGTTTATATTGACCTCAGCCAGGCACACCTGGGGAGGGCCGGCCGGCCGGCAGGGTAAGGCTGCCCAGGTCAGCTAATCCACAACCCTCAGGGAATCACATTGTTGAAAATGGACCTCGCTAAGGCAGAATGGAAGTCAAGGAAAAAAAGGACACAATGCCATTTGCAGCCCCGTAGATGAATCTGGAGGTAATCACGTGACTTGTAGTAAGTCAGAAAGTGAAAGACACATATCGTGTCATATCACTTATAGGTGTTACCTAAAAATGGATACCAGGGCAGATATTTCCACGGAGAAGGGCAATCACAGATTCATTAAAAAACTTATGGTTCACCAATGGAAAGGTGTGAGGATTGGTTTCATTACGATATCGGGGTTAACAGACATATACAAACACAGGTGACATATATAATCACCAAAGACCTACGGAATACCAAGAGAAGACTACTCAACATTCTGTCATAACGTACATGGGAAAAGGATCCCAGGAAGAACAGACATCTGTATATGTGTAAAAGAACCACATCTTCCACACCTACAACAAGCCAAACATTGTAATCAAACTTGCTGTAATAAAAAATAAAAAATTAAATTAAAAACACGAACAAGAAGTAGTGAGACAAACTTGAGGGGCTTTCTCCTGGCACATTCCATTCTAAATTCCAATCTAGAACACGACTTCCATTGAGGCTCTGTTGCCCTAGTAACCAGATTTGGTAAGGGAGAGCTGCTGCCACCTTGTGGCCATTTCACACAACAGCAGCTTTAATCCCAGCACTAATGGTCAGTTGATATTCAAAATCATTGCATGCCTGTAAATGACACCTGCCCTGAAAACAAATCCTGGGGTCACATATCGACCAAAAATTTCAAAGGATGTCCATATTTCAAAACGACCATTTCAAAAGGCATATTTTACGCACATTAGTGTTCTGCTTCTATTTCTTTCTTTCTTTTTTGGTTAAGAAAAACGGGAATGGAAAAAGGCATCCCTCAGAATGGGCGAAAATCGTTGCAAACGAATCAATGGACAAAGGTTTAATCTCCAATATATATAAACAGCTCATGCAGCTTAATATTAGAAAAACAAACAGCACAATACAAAAATGGGCAGAAGATCTAAAGAGACGTTTCTTCAAAGAAGACACAGAGATGGCCAAGACGCACATGAAAAGCTGCTCAAGAGCACTAATTATTAGAGAAATGCAAATCAAAACTACAATGATGTTTCACCTCACACCTATTAGAATCGGCATCATCAGAAAATCTACAAACAACAAATTCTGGGGAGGGTGTGGACAAAAGGAGCCCTCTTCCACTATTGGTGGGCATGTAAATTGATACAGTCACCATGGAGAACAGTATGAAGATTCCTTAAAAAAGCTAGAAATAGAATTACCCTCTGATCCAGCAATCCCACTTCTGGGCATATACCCAGAGAAAACCATAAATCAAAAAGGCACATTGACCACAATGTTCATTGCAGCACTATTTACAATAGCCAGGTAATGGAAGCCACCTCATTGCCCACAGATAGACGAATGGATAAAGATGTGGTACATATATAAAATGGAATATTACTCAGCCATAAAAAGGAATGAAACTGGGTCATTTGTAGAGACATCGATGGATCTAGCGACTGTCATACAGAATGAAGTAAGTCAGAAAGAGGAAAACAAATATTGTATCTTAATGCATATATGTGGAACCTAAAAATGGTACAGATGAACTGGTTTGCAGGGAAGAAATAGAGACACAGAGGTAGAGAACAAACGTATGGACACCAAGTGTGGGAAGCCATGGGGTGGTGGTGTTGGGATGATTTGGAGATTGGGATTGAACTGTATACATGGATATGCATAAAATACATAACAAATAATAACCTGCTGTATAAAAAATAAATAAAATTAAAGTTCAAAATTTTAAAAAATAAAATTTAAAAATAAAACAGAAAAAAGTTCTTCCCTTCACACAGATGCATTTATATGAATGAATTATTTCCATGCTTATATCTATAAATACATAAAAGAGGAATAAAATCTAACTTGAACCATAAAAGAAAAAAAAAAACCTGAACCCACCAGTTATACAGAGGAAAACCCAATCAGGGCACTTGCTCCAGCGGAAAACAATTCTGAAATTGGTCAGAGGTGGGGAATCGTCTCCCATACAGCCAGCAACCCATCCCCCACACAAGGAGCGTCCTCAGTGCAAAGCTGGGGGACCGTGCCGAGGCATCTGTGAGTAAACGTGAGCTGAGCCCCAGGCCAGCTGCTGCTGAACTGTTCCCACCCTTCCCAGGTAAAACACCTGAATATGTACAAGGGCTTGAAAGCCTAGAGGAAGGGCCACGGAACCACACAAGTGACAGCCCACAGGCCAACTTGGAGCCTGCAGGCCAGCCAGGAAGGTCCTGGCCCCGGGCGCTCTTCCAGAAGTTTTCCATTGCCCTGCCTGAGATACCCCTCCTGTCCCGGCCCCCACTGCTTTTTTCCTTCCTCACCTCTGTCCGGAGAGAAATTCCAGCGGAAGTATGGGTGACACATCCTCTTCTTTATAGGTGGCAGCCTGGCAACTCCTGCAGAAAGGCCAGCAGAGCCCCACTCACACCGGGCCACCCACAAAGCCATGGCCACTCACTCCCTCCCACCAGCACAGCCCCGAGACTGCTGACGGGGCAGAGAATCTGGAGTCAGGCACAGCTTCACGGGCTATTGCTGCCTGGAGCACTGTTTATATTGACCTCAGCCAGGCACACCTGGGGAGGGCCGGCCGGCCGGCAGGGTAAGGCTGCCCAGGTCAGCTAATCCACAACCCTCAGGGAATCACATTGTTGAAAATGGACCTCGCTAAGGCAGAATAGAAGTCAAGGAAAAAAAGGACACAATGCCATTTGCAGCCCCGTAGATGAATCTGGAGGTAATCACGTGACTTGTAGTAAGTCAGAAAGTGAAAGACACATATCGTGTCATATCACTTATAGGTGTTACCTAAAAATGGATACCAGGGCAGATATTTCCACGGAGAAGGGCAATCACAGATTCATTAAAAAACTTATGGTTCACCAATGGAAAGGTGTGAGGATTGGTTTCATTACGATATCGGGGTTAACAGACATATACAAACACAGGTGACATATATAATCACCAAAGACCTACGGAATACCAAGAGAAGACTACTCAACATTCTGTCATAACGTACATGGGAAAAGGATCCCAGGAAGAACAGACATCTGTATATGTGTAAAAGAACCACATCTTCCACACCTACAACAAGCCAAACATTGTAATCAAACTTGCTGTAATAAAAAATAAAAAATTAAATTAAAAACACGAACAAGAAGTAGTGAGACAAACTTGAGGGGCTTTCTCCTGGCACATTCCATTCTAAATTCCAATCTAGAACACGACTTCCATTGAGGCTCTGTTGCCCTAGTAACCAGATTTGGTAAGGGAGAGCTGCTGCCACCTTGTGGCCGTTTCACACAACAGCAGCTTTAATCCCAGCACTAATGGTCAGTTGATATTCAAAATCATTGCATGCCTGTAAATGACACCTGCCCTGAAAACAAATCCTGGGGTCACATATCGACCAAAAATTTCAAAGGATGTCCATATTTCAAAACGACCATTTCAAAAGGCATATTTTACGCACATTAGTGTTCTGCTTCTATTTCTTTCTTTCTTTTTTGGTTAAGAAAAACGGGAATGGAAAAAGGCATCCCTCAGAATGGGCGAAAATCGTTGCAAACGAATCAATGGACAAAGGTTTAATCTCCAATATATATAAACAGCTCATGCAGCTTAATATTAGAAAAACAAACAGCACAATACAAAAATGGGCAGAAGATCTAAAGAGACGTTTCTTCAAAGAAGACACAGAGATGGCCAAGACGCACATGAAAAGCTGCTCAAGAGCACTAATTATTAGAGAAATGCAAATCAAAACTACAATGATGTTTCACCTCACACCTATTAGAATCGGCATCATCAGAAAATCTACAAACAACAAATTCTGGGGAGGGTGTGGACAAAAGGAGCCCTCTTCCACTATTGGTGGGCATGTAAATTGATACAGTCACCATGGAGAACAGTATGAAGATTCCTTAAAAAAGCTAGAAATAGAATTACCCTCTGATCCAGCAATCCCACTTCTGGGCATATACCCAGAGAAAACCATAAATCAAAAAGGCACATTGACCACAATGTTCATTGCAGCACTATTTACAATAGCCAGGTAATGGAAGCCACCTCATTGCCCACAGATAGACGAATGGATAAAGATGTGGTACATATATAAAATGGAATATTACTCAGCCATAAAAAGGAATGAAACTGGGTCATTTGTAGAGACATCGATGGATCTAGCGACTGTCATACAGAATGAAGTAAGTCAGAAAGAGGAAAACAAATATTGTATCTTAATGCATATATGTGGAACCTAAAAATGGTACAGATGAACTGGTTTGCAGGGAAGAAATAGAGACACAGAGGTAGAGAACAAACGTATGGACACCAAGTGTGGGAAGCCATGGGGTGGTGGTGGTGGGATGATTTGGAGATTGGGATTGAACTGTATACATGGATATGCATAAAATACATAACAAATAATAACCTGCTGTATAAAAAATAAACAAAATTAAAGTTCAAAATTTTAAAAAATAATATTTAAAAATAAAACAGAAAAAAGTTCTTCCCTTCACACAGATGCATTTATATGAATGAATTATTTCCATGCTTATATCTATAAATACATAAAAGAGGAATAAAATCTAACTTGAACCATAAAAGAAAAAAAAAAACCTGAACCCACCAGTTATACAGAGGAAAACCCAATCAGGGCACTTGCTCCAGCGGAAAACAATTCTGAAATTGGTCAGAGGTGGGGAATCGTCTCCCATACAGCCAGCAACCCATCCCCCACACAAGGAGCGTCCTCAGTGCAAAGCTGGGGGACCGTGCCGAGGCATCTGTGAGTAAACGTGAGCTGAGCCCCAGGCCAGCTGCTGCTGAACTGTTCCCACCCTTCCCAGGTAAAACACCTGAATATGTACAAGGGCTTGAAAGCCTAGAGGAAGGGCCACGGAACCACACAAGTGACAGCCCACAGGCCAACTTGGAGCCTGCAGGCCAGCCAGGATGGTCCTGGCCCCGGGCGCTCTTCCAGAAGTTTTCCATTGCCCTGCCTGAGATACCCCTCCTGTCCCGGCCCCCACTGCTTTTTTCCTTCCTCACCTCTGTCCAGAGAGAAATTCCAGCGGAAGTATGGGTGACACATCCTCTTCTTTATAGGTGGCAGCCTGGCAACTCCTGCAGAAAGGCCAGCAGAGCCCCACTCACACCGGGCCACCCACAAAGCCATGGCCCCTCACTCCCTCCCACCAGCACAGCCCCGAGACTGCTGACGGGGCAGAGAATCTGGAGTCAGGCACAGCTTCACGGGCTATTGCTGCCTGGAGCACTGTTTATATTGACCTCAGCCAGGCACACCTGGGGAGGGCCGGCCGGCCGGCAGGGTAAGGCTGCCCAGGGCAGCTAATCCACAACCCTCAGGGAATCACATTGTTGAAAATGGACCTCGCTAAGGCAGAATGGAAGTCAAGGAAAAAAAGGACACAATGCCATTTGCAGCCCCGTAGATGAATCTGGAGGTAATCACGTGACTTGTAGTAAGTCAGAAAGTGAAAGACACATATCGTGTCATATCACTTATAGGTGTTACCTAAAAATGGATACCAGGGCAGATATTTCCACGGAGAAGGGCAATCACAGATTCATTAAAAAACTTATGGTTCACCAATGGAAAGGTGTGAGGATTGGTTTCATTACGATATCGGGGTTAACAGACATATACAAACACAGGTGACATATATAATCACCAAAGACCTACGGAATACCAAGAGAAGACTACTCAACATTCTGTCATAACGTACATGGGAAAAGGATCCCAGGAAGAACAGACATCTGTATATGTGTAAAAGAACCACATCTTCCACACCTACAACAAGCCAAACATTGTAATCAAACTTGCTGTAATAAAAAATAAAAAATTAAATTAAAAACACGAACAAGAAGTAGTGAGACAAACTTGAGGGGCTTTCTCCTGGCACATTCCATTCTAAATTCCAATCTAGAACACGACTTCCATTGAGGCTCTGTTGCCCTAGTAACCAGATTTGGTAAGGGAGAGCTGCTGCCACCTTGTGGCCATTTCACACAACAGCAGCTTTAATCCCAGCACTAATGGTCAGTTGATATTCAAAATCATTGCATGCCTGTAAATGACACCTGCCCTGAAAACAAATCCTGGGGTCACATATCGACCAAAAAATTCAAAGGATGTCCATATTTCAAAACGACCATTTCAAAAGGCATATTTTACGCACATTAGTGTTCTCCTTCTATTTCTTTCTTTCTTTTTTGGTTAAGAAAAACGGGAATGGAAAAAGGCATCCCTCAGAATGGGCGAAAATCGTTGCAAACGAATCAATGGACAAAGGTTTAATCTCCAATATATATAAACAGCTCATGCAGCTTAATATTAGAAAAACAAACAGCACAATACAAAAATGGGCAGAAGATCTAAAGAGACGTTTCTTCAAAGAAGACACAGAGATGGCCAAGACGCACATGAAAAGCTGCTCAAGAGCACTAATTATTAGAGAAATGCAAATCAAAACTACAATGATGTTTCACCTCACACCTATTAGAATCGGCATCATCAGAAAATCTACAAACAACAAATTCTGGGGAGGGTGTGGACAAAAGGAGCCCTCTTCCACTATTGGTGGGCATGTAAATTGATACAGTCACCATGGAGAACAGTATGAAGATTCCTTAAAAAAGCTAGAAATAGAATTACCCTCTGATCCAGCAATCCCACTTCTGGGCATATACCCAGAGAAAACCATAAATCAAAAAGGCACATTGACCACAATGTTCATTGCAGCACTATTTACAATAGCCAGGTAATGGAAGCCACCTCATTGCCCACAGACAGACGAATGGATAAAGATGTGGTACATATATAAAATGGAATATTACTCAGCCATAAAAAGGAATGAAACTGGGTCATTTGTAGAGACATCGATGGATCTAGAGACTGTCATACAGAATGAAGTAAGTCAGAAAGAGGAAAACAAATATTGTATCTTAATGCATATATGTGGAACCTAAAAATGGTACAGATGAACTGGTTTGCAGGGAAGAAATAGAGACACAGAGGTAGAGAACAAACGTATGGACACCAAGTGTGGGAAGCCATGGGGTGGTGGTGTTGGGATGATTTGGAGATTGGGATTGAACTGTATACATGGATATGCATAAAATACATAACAAATAATAACCTGCTGTATAAAAAATAAATAAAATTAAAGTTCAAAATTTTAAAAAATAAAATTTAAAAATAAAACAGAAAAAAGTTCTTCCCTTCACACAGATGCATTTATATGAATGAATTATTTCCATGCTTATATCTATAAATACATAAAAGAGGAATAAAATCTAACTTGAACCATAAAAGAAAAAAAAACCTGAACCCACCAGTTATACAGAGGAAAACCCAATCAGGGCACTTGCTCCAGCGGAAAACAATTCTGAAATTGGTCAGAGGTGGGGAATCGTCTCCCATACAGCCAGCAACCCATCCCCCACACAAGGAGCGTCCTCAGTGCAAAGCTGGGGGACCGTGCCGAGGCATCTGTGAGTAAACGTGAGCTGAGCCCCAGGCCAGCTGCTGCTGAACTGTTCCCACCCTTCCCAGGTAAAACACCTGAATATGTACAAGGGCTTGAAAGCCTAGAGGAAGGGCCACGGAACCACACAAGTGACAGCCCACAGGCCAACTTGGAGCCTGCAGGCCAGCCAGGATGGTCCTGGCCCCGGGCGCTCTTCCAGAAGTTTTCCATTGCCCTGCCTGAGATACCCCTCCTGTCCCGGCCCCCACTGCTTTTTTCCTTCCTCACTTCTGTCCGGTGAGAAATTCCAGCGGAAGTATGGGTGACACATCCTCTTCTTTATAGGTGGCAGCCTGGCAACTCCTGCAGAAAGGCCAGCAGAGCCCCACTCACACCGGGCCACCCACAAAGCCATGGCCACTCACTCCCTCCCACCAGCACAGCCCCGAGACTGCTGACGGGGCAGAGAATCTGGAGTCAGGCACAGCTTCACGGGCTATTGCTGCCTGGAGCACTGTTTATATTGACCTCAGCCAGGCACACCTGGGGAGGGCCGGCCGGCCGGCAGGGTAAGGCTGCCCAGGTCAGCTAATCCACAACCCTCAGGGAATCACATTGTTGAAAATGGACCTCGCTAAGGCAGAATAGAAGTCAAGGAAAAAAAGGACACAATGCCATTTGCAGCCCCGTAGATGAATCTGGAGGTAATCACGTGACTTGTAGTAAGTCAGAAAGTGAAAGACACATATCGTGTCATATCACTTATAGGTGTTACCTAAAAATGGATACCAGGGCAGATATTTCCACGGAGAAGGGCAATCACAGATTCATTAAAAAACTTATGGTTCACCAATGGAAAGGTGTGAGGATTGGTTTCATTACGATATCGGGGTTAACAGACATATACAAACACAGGTGACATATATAATCACCAAAGACCTACGGAATACCAAGAGAAGACTACTCAACATTCTGTCATAACGTACATGGGAAAAGGATCCCAGGAAGAACAGACATCTGTATATGTGTAAAAGAACCACATCTTCCACACCTACAACAAGCCAAACATTGTAATCAAACTTGCTGTAATAAAAAATAAAAAATTAAATTAAAAACACGAACAAGAAGTAGTGAGACAAATTTGAGGGGCTTTCTCCTGGCACATTCCATTCTAAATTCCAATCTAGAACACGACTTCCATTGAGGCTCTGTTGCCCTAGTAACCAGATTTGGTAAGGGAGAACTGCTGCCACCTTGTGGCCGTTTCACACAACAGCAGCTTTAATCCCAGCACTAATGGTCAGTTGATATTCAAAATCATTGCAGGCCTGTAAATGACACCTGCCCTGAAAACAAATCCTGGGGTCACATATCGACCAAAAAATTCAAAGGATGTCCATATTTCAAAACGACCATTTCAAAAGGCATATTTTACGCACATTAGTGTTCTGCTTCTATTTCTTTCTTTCTTTTTTGGTTAAGAAAAACGGGAATGGAAAAAGGCAACCCTCAGAATGGGCGAAAATCGTTGCAAACGAATCAATGGACAAAGGTTTAATCTCCAATATATATAAACAGCTCATGCAGCTTAATATTAGAAAAACAAACAGCCCAATACAAAAATGGGCAGAAGATCTAAAGAGACGTTTCTTTAAAGAAGACACCGAGATGGCCAAGACGCACATGAAAAGCTGCTCAAGATCACTAATTATTAGAGAAATGCAAATCAAAAGTACAATGAGGTATCACCTCACACCTGTTAGAATCGGCATCATCAGAAAATCTACAAACAACAAATTCTGGGGAGGGTGTGGACAAAAGGAGCCCTCTTCCACTATTGGTGGGAATGTAAATTGATACAGTCACTATGGGGAACAGTAAGGAGTTTCCTTAAAAAAGCTAGAAATAGAATTACCCTCTGATCCAGCAATCCCACTTCTGGGCATATACCCAGAGAAAACCATAAATCAAAAAGGCACATTGACCACAATGTTCATTGCAGCACTATTTACAATAGCCAGGTAATGGAAGCCACCTCATTGCCCACAGACAGACGAATGGATAAAGATGTGGTACATATATAAAATGGAATATTACTCAGCCATAAAAAGGAATGAAACTGGGTCATTTGTAGAGACATCGATGGATCTAGAGACTGTCATACAGAATGAAGTAAGTCAGAAAGAGGAAAACAAATATTGTATCTTAATGCATATATGTGGAACCTAAAAATGGTACAGATGAACTGGTTTGCAGGGAAGAAATAGAGACACAGAGGTAGAGAACAAACGTATGGACACCAAGTGTGGGAAGCCATGGGGTGGTGGTGGTGGGATGATTTGGAGATTGGGATTGAACTGTATACATGGATATGCATAAAATACATAACAAATAATAACCTGCTGTATAAAAAATAAATAAAATTAAAGTTCAAAATTTTAAAAAATAATATTTAAAAATAAAACAGAAAAAAGTTCTTCCCTTCACACAGATGCATTTATATGAATGAATTATTTCCATGCTTATATCTATAAATACATAAAAGAGGAATAAAATCTAACTTGAACCATAAAAGAAAAAAAAAAACCTGAACCCACCAGTTATACAGAGGAAAACCCAATCAGGGCACTTGCTCCAGCGGAAAACAATTCTGAAATTGGTCAGAGGTGGGGAATCGTCTCCCATACAGCCAGCAACCCATCCCCCACACAAGGAGCGTCCTCAGTGCAAAGCTGGGGGACCGTGCCGAGGCATCTGTGAGTAAACGTGAGCTGAGCCCCAGGCCAGCTGCTGCTGAACTGTTCCCACCCTTCCCAGGTAAAACACCTGAATATGTACAAGGGCTTGAAAGCCTAGAGGAAGGGCCACGGAACCACACAAGTGACAGCCCACAGGCCAACTTGGAGCCTGCAGGCCAGCCAGGATGGTCCTGGCCCCGGGCGCTCTTCCAGAAGTTTTCCATTGCCCTGCCTGAGATACCCCTCCTGTCCCGGCCCCCACTGCTTTTTTCCTTCCTCACCTCTGTCCGGAGAGTAATTCCAGCGGAAGTATGGGTGACACATCCTCTTCTTTATAGGTGGCAGCCTGGCAACTCCTGCAGAAAGGCCAGCAGAGCCCCACTCACACCGGGCCACCCACAAAGCCATGGCCACTCACTCCCTCCCACCAGCAGAGCCCCGAGACTGCTGACGGGGCAGAGAATCTGGAGTCAGGCACAGCTTCAGGGGCTATTGCTGCCTGGAGCACTGTTTATATTGACCTCAGCCAGGCACACCTGGGGAGGGCCGGCCGGTCGGCAGGGTAAAGCTGCCCAGGTCAGCTAATCCACAACCCTCAGGGAATCACATTTTTGAAAATTGACCTCGCTAAGGAAGAATACAAGTCAAGGAAAAAAAGGACACAATGCCATTTGCAGCCCCGTAGATGAATCTGGAGGTAATCACGTGACTTGTAGTAAGTCAGAAAGTGAAAGACACATATCGTGTCATATCACTTATAGGTGTTACCTAAAAATGGATACCAGGGCAGATATTTCCACGGAGAAGGGCAATCACAGATTCATTAAAAAACTTATGGTTCACCAATGGAAAGGTGTGAGGATTGGTTTCATTACGATATCGGTGTTAACAGACATATACAAACACAGGTGACATATATAATCACCAAAGACCTACGGAATACCAAGAGAAGACTACTCAACATTCTGTCATAACGTACATGGGAAAAGGATCCCAGGAAGAACAGACATCTGTATATGTGTAAAAGAACCACATCATCCACACCTACAACAAGCCAAACATTGTAATCAAACTTGCTGTAATAAAAAATAAAAATATAAATTAAAAACACGAAAAAGAAGTAGTGAGACAAACTTGAGGGGCTTTCTCCTGGCACATTCCATTCTAAATTCCAATCTAGAACACGACTTCCATTGAGGATCTGTTGCCCTAGTAACCAGATTTGGTAAGGGAGAACTGCTGCCACCTTGTGGCCGATTCACAGAACAACAGCTTTAATCCCAGCGCTAATGGTCAGTTGATATTCAAAATCATTGCAGGCCTGTAAATGACACCTGCCCTGAAAACAAATCCTGGGGTCACATATCGACCAAAAAATTCAAAGGACGTCCATATTTCAAAACGACCGTTTCAAAAGGCATATTTTACGCACATTAGTGTTCTGCTTCTATTTCTTTCTTTCTTTTTTGGTTAAGAAAAACGGGAATGGAAGAAGGCATCCCTCAGAATGGGCGAAAATCGTTGCAAACGAATCAATGGACAAAGGTTTAATCTCCAATATATATAAACAGCTCATGCAGCTTAATATTAGAAAAACAAACAGCCCAATACAAAAATGGGCAGAAGATCTAAAGATACGTTTCTTTAAAGAAGACACCGAGATGGCCAAGACGCACATGAAAAGCTGCTCAAGATCACTAATTATTAGAGAAATGCAAATCAAAAGTACAATGAGGTATCACCCCACACCTGTTAGAATCGGCATCATCAGAAAATCTACAAACAACAAATTCTGGGGAGGGTGTGGACAAAAGGAGCCCTCTTCCACTATTGGTGGGAATGTAAATTGATACAGTCACTATGGGGAACAGTAAGGAGTTTCCTTAAAAAAGCTAGAAATAGAATTACCCTCTGATCCAGCAATCCCACTTCTGGGCATATACCCAGAGAAAACCATAAATCAAAAAGGCACATTGACCACAATGTTCATTGCAGCACTATTTACAATAGCCAGGTAATGGAAGCCACCTCATTGCCCACAGACAGACGAATGGATAAAGATGTGGTACATATATAAAATGGAATATTACTCAGCCATAAAAAGGAATGAAACTGGGTCATTTGTAGAGACATCGATGGATCTAGAGACTGTCATACAGAATGAAGTAAGTCAGAAAGAGGAAAACAAATATTGTATCTTAATGCATATATGTGGAACCTAAAAATGGTACAGATGAACTGGTTTGCAGGGAAGAAATAGAGACACAGAGGTAGAGAACAAACGTATGGACACCAAGTGTGGGAAGCCATGGGGTGGTGGTGGTGGGATGATTTGGAGATTGGGATTGAACTGTATACATGGATATGCATAAAATACATAACAAATAATAACCTGCTGTATAAAAAATAAATAAAATTAAAGTTCAAAATTTTAAAAAATAAAATTTAAAAATAAAACAGAAAAAAGTTCTTCCCTTCACACAGATGCATTTATATGAATGAATTATTTCCATGCTTATATCTATAAATACATAAAAGAGGAATAAAATCTAACTTGAACCATAAAAGAAAAAAAAAAACCTGAACCCACCAGTTATACAGAGGAAAACCCAATCAGGGCACTTGCTCCAGCGGAAAACAATTCTGAAATTGGTCAGAGGTGGGGAATCGTCTCCCATACAGCCAGCAACCCATCCCCCACACAAGGAGCGTCCTCAGTGCAAAGCTGGGGGACCGTGCCGAGGCATCTGTGAGTAAACGTGAGCTGAGCCCCAGGCCAGCTGCTGCTGAACTGTTCCCACCCTTCCCAGGTAAAACACCTGAATATGTACAAGGGCTTGAAAGCCTAGAGGAAGGGCCACGGAACCACACAAGTGACAGCCCACAGGCCAACTTGGAGCCTGCAGGCCAGCCAGGAAGGTCCTGGCCCCGGGCGCTCTTCCAGAAGTTTTCCATTGCCCTGCCTGAGATACCCCTCCTGTCCCGGCCCCCACTGCTTTTTTCCTTCCTCACCTCTGTCCGGAGAGAAATTCCAGCGGAAGTATGGGTGACACATCCTCTTCTTTATAGGTGGCAGCCTGGCAACTCCTGCAGAAAGGCCAGCAGAGCCCCACTCACACCGGGCCACCCACAAAGCCATGGCCACTCACTCCCTCCCACCAGCAGAGCCCCGAGACTGCTGACGGGGCAGAGAATCTGGAGTCAGGCACAGCTTCACGGGCTATTGCTGCCTGGAGCACTGTTTATATTGACCTCAGCCAGGCACACCTGGGGAGGGCCGGCCGGCCGGCAGGGTAAGGCTGCCCAGGTCAGCTAATCCACAACCCTCAGGGAATCACATTGTTGAAAATGGACCTCGCTAAGGCAGAATAGAAGTCAAGGAAAAAAAGGACACAATGCCATTTGCAGCCCCGTAGATGAATCTGGAGGTAATCACGTGACTTGTAGTAAGTCAGAAAGTGAAAGACACATATCGTGTCATATCACTTATAGGTGTTACCTAAAAATGGATACCAGGGCAGATATTTCCACGGAGAAGGGCAATCACAGATTCATTAAAAAACTTATGGTTCACCAATGGAAAGGTGTGAGGATTGGTTTCATTACGATATCGGGGTTAACAGACATATACAAACACAGGTGACATATATAATCACCAAAGACCTACGGAATACCAAGAGAAGACTACTCAACATTCTGTCATAACGTACATGGGAAAAGGATCCCAGGAAGAACAGACATCTGTATATGTGTAAAAGAACCACATCTTCCACACCTACAACAAGCCAAACATTGTAATCAAACTTGCTGTAATAAAAAATAAAAATATAAATTAAAAACACGAACAAGAAGTAGTGAGACAAACTTGAGGGGCTTTCTCCTGGCACATTCCATTCTAAATTCCAATCTAGAACACGACTTCCATTGAGGATCTGTTGCCCTAGTAACCAGATTTGGTAAGGGAGAACTGCTGCCACCTTGTGGCCGATTCACAGAACAACAGCTTTAATCCCAGCGCTAATGGTCAGTTGATATTCAAAATCATTGCAGGCCTGTAAATGACACCTGCCCTGAAAACAAATCCTGGGGTCACATATCGACCAAAAAATTCAAAGGACGTCCATATTTCAAAACGACCGTTTCAAAAGGCATATTTTACGCACATTAGTGTTCTGCTTCTATTTCTTTCTTTCTTTTTTGGTTAAGAAAAACGGGAATGGAAGAAGGCATCCCTCAGAATGGGCGAAAATCGTTGCAAACGAATCAATGGACAAAGGTTTAATCTCCAATATATATAAACAGCTCATGCAGCTTAATATTAGAAAAACAAACAGCCCAATACAAAAATGGGCAGAAGATCTAAAGAGACGTTTCTTTAAAGAAGACACCGAGATGGCCAAGACGCACATGAAAAGCTGCTCAAGATCACTAATTATTAGAGAAATGCAAATCAAAAGTACAATGAGGTATCACCTCACACCTGTTAGAATCGGCATCATCAGAAAATCTACAAACAACAAATTCTGGGGAGGGTGTGGACAAAAGGAGCCCTCTTCCACTATTGGTGGGAATGTAAATTGATACAGTCACTATGGGGAACAGTAAGGAGTTTCCTTAAAAAAGCTAGAAATAGAATTACCCTCTGATCCAGCAATCCCACTTCTGGGCATATACCCAGAGAAAACCATAAATCAAAAAGGCACATTCACCACAATGTTCATTGCAGCACTATTTACAATAGCCAGGTAATGGAAGCCACCTCATTGCCCACAGACAGACGAATGGATAAAGATGTGGTACATATATAAAATGGAATATTACTCAGCCATAAAAAGGAATGAAACTGGGTCATTTGTAGAGACATCGATGGATCTAGAGACTGTCATACAGAATGAAGTAAGTCAGAAAGAGGAAAACAAATATTGTATCTTAATGCATATATGTGGAACCTAAAAATGGTACAGATGAACTGGTTTGCAGGGAAGAAATAGAGACACAGAGGTAGAGAACAAACGTATGGACACCAAGTGTGGGAAGCCATGGGGTGGTGGTGGTGGGATGATTTGGAGATTGGGATTGAACTGTATACATGGATATGCATAAAATACATAACAAATAATAACCTGCTGTATAAAAAATAAATAAAATTAAAGTTCAAAATTTTAAAAAATAAAATTTAAAAATAAAACAGAAAAAAGTTCTTCCCTTCACACAGATGCATTTATATGAATGAATTATTTCCATGCTTATATCTATAAATACATAAAAGAGGAATAAAATCTAACTTGAACCATAAAAGAAAAAAAAAAACCTGAACCCACCAGTTATACAGAGGAAAACCCAATCAGGGCACTTGCTCCAGCGGAAAACAATTCTGAAATTGGTCAGAGGTGGGGAATCGTCTCCCATACAGCCAGCAACCCATCCCCCACACAAGGAGCGTCCTCAGTGCAAAGCTGGGGGACCGTGCCGAGGCATCTGTGAGTAAACGTGAGCTGAGCCCCAGGCCAGCTGCTGCTGAACTGTTCCCACCCTTCCCAGGTAAAACACCTGAATATGTACAAGGGCTTGAAAGCCTAGAGGAAGGGCCACGGAACCACACAAGTGACAGCCCACAGGCCAACTTGGAGCCTGCAGGCCAGCCAGGAAGGTCCTGGCCCCGGGCGCTCTTCCAGAAGTTTTCCATTGCCCTGCCTGAGATACCCCTCCTGTCCCGGCCCCCACTGCTTTTTTCCTTCCTCACCTCTGTCCGGAGAGAAATTCCAGCGGAAGTATGGGTGACACATCCTCTTCTTTATAGGTGGCAGCCTGGCAACTCCTGCAGAAAGGCCAGCAGAGCCCCACTCACACCGGGCCACCCACAAAGCCATGGCCACTCACTCCCTCCCACCAGCACAGCCCCGAGACTGCTGACGGGGCAGAGAATCTGGAGTCAGGCACAGCTTCACGGGCTATTGCTGCCTGGAGCACTGTTTATATTGACCTCAGCCAGGCACACCTGGGGAGGGCCGGCCGGCCGGCAGGGTAAGGCTGCCCAGGTCAGCTAATCCACAACCCTCAGGGAATCACATTGTTGAAAATGGACCTCGCTAAGGCAGAATAGAAGTCAAGGAAAAAAAGGACACAATGCCATTTGCAGCCCCGTAGATGAATCTGGAGGTAATCACGTGACTTGTAGTAAGTCAGAAAGTGAAAGACACATATCGTGTCATATCACTTATAGGTGTTACCTAAAAATGGATACCAGGGCAGATATTTCCACGGAGAAGGGCAATCACAGATTCATTAAAAAACTTATGGTTCACCAATGGAAAGGTGTGAGGATTGGTTTCATTACGATATCGGGGTTAACAGACATATACAAACACAGGTGACATATATAATCACCAAAGACCTACGGAATACCAAGAGAAGACTACTCAACATTCTGTCATAACGTACATGGGAAAAGGATCCCAGGAAGAACAGACATCTGTATATGTGTAAAAGAACCACATCTTCCACACCTACAACAAGCCAAACATTGTAATCAAACTTGCTGTAATAAAAAATAAAAATATAAATTAAAAACACGAACAAGAAGTAGTGAGACAAACTTGAGGGGCTTTCTCCTGGCACATTCCATTCTAAATTCCAATCTAGAACACGACTTCCATTGAGGATCTGTTGCCCTAGTAACCAGATTTGGTAAGGGAGAACTGCTGCCACCTTGTGGCCGATTCACAGAACAACAGCTTTAATCCCAGCGCTAATGGTCAGTTGATATTCAAAATCATTGCAGGCCTGTAAATGACACCTGCCCTGAAAACAAATCCTGGGGTCACATATCGACCAAAAAATTCAAAGGACGTCCATATTTCAAAACGACCGTTTCAAAAGGCATATTTTACGCACATTAGTGTTCTGCTTCTATTTCTTTCTTTCTTTTTTGGTTAAGAAAAACGGGAATGGAAGAAGGCATCCCTCAGAATGGGCGAAAATCGTTGCAAACGAATCAATGGACAAAGGTTTAATCTCCAATATATATAAACAGCTCATGCAGCTTAATATTAGAAAAACAAACAGCCCAATACAAAAATGGGCAGAAGATCTAAAGAGACGTTTCTTTAAAGAAGACACCGAGATGGCCAAGACGCACATGAAAAGCTGCTCAAGATCACTAATTATTAGAGAAATGCAAATCAAAAGTACAATGAGGTATCACCTCACACCTGTTAGAATCGGCATCATCAGAAAATCTACAAACAACAAATTCTGGGGAGGGTGTGGACAAAAGGAGCCCTCTTCCACTATTGGTGGGCATGTAAATTGATACAGTCACCATGGAGAACAGTATGAAGATTCCTTAAAAAAGCTAGAAATAGAATTACCCTCTGATCCAGCAATCCCACTTCTGGGCATATACCCAGAGAAAACCATAAATCAAAAAGGCACATTCACCACAATGTTCATTGCAGCACTATTTACAATAGCCAGGTAATGGAAGCCACCTCAATGCCCACAGACAGACGAATGGATAAAGATGTGGTACATATATGAAATGGAATATTACTCAGCCATAAAAAGGAATGAAACTGGGTCATTTGTAGAGACATCGATGGATCTAGAGACTGTCATACAGAATGAAGTAAGCCAGAAAGAGGAAATCAAATATTGCATCTTAATGCATATATGTGGAACCTAAAAATGGTACAGATGAACTGGTTTGCAGGGAAGAAATAGAGACACAGAGGTAGAGAACAAACGTATGGACACCAAGTGTGGGAAGCCATGGGGTGGTGGTGGTGGGATGATTTGGAGATTGGGATTGAACTGTATACATGGATATGCATAAAATACATAACAAATAATAACCTGCTGTATAAAAAATAAATAAAATTAAAGTTCAAAATTTTAAAAAATAATATTTAAAAATAAAACAGAAAAAAGTTCTTCCCTTCACACAGATGCATTTATATGAATGAATTATTTCCATGCTTATATCTATAAATACATAAAAGAGGAATAAAATCTAACTTGAACCATAAAAGAAAAAAAAAACCTGAACCCACCAGTTATACAGAGGAAAACCCAATCAGGGCACTTGCTCCAGCGGAAAACAATTCTGAAATTGGTCAGAGGTGGGGAATCGTCTCCCATACAGCCAGCAACCCATCCCCCATACAAGGAGCGTCCTCAGTGCAAAGCTGGGGGACCGTGCCGAGGCATCTGTGAGTAAACGTGAGCTGAGCCCCAGGCCAGCTGCTGCTGAACTGTTCCCACCCTTCCCAGGTAAAACACCTGAATATGTACAAGGGCTTGAAAGCCTAGAGGAAGGGCCACGGAACCACACAAGTGACAGCCCACAGGCCAACTTGGAGCCTGCAGGCCAGCCAGGATGGTCCTGGCCCCGGGCGCTCTTCCAGAAGTTTTCCATTGCCCTGCCTGAGATACCCCTCCTGTCCCGGCCCCCACTGCTTTTTTCATTCCTCACCTCTGTCCGGAGAGAAATTCCAGCGGAAGTATGGGTGACACATCCTCTTCTTTATAGGTGGCAGCCTGGCAACTCCTGCAGAAAGGCCAGCAGAGCCCCACTCACACCGGGCCACCCACAAAGCCATGGCCCCTCACTCCCTCCCACCAGCACAGCCCCGAGACTGCTGACGGGGCAGAGAATCTGGAGTCAGGCACAGCTTCAGGGGCTATTGCTGCCTGGAGCACTGTTTATATTGACCTCAGCCAGGCTCACCTGGGGAGGGCCGGCCGGCCGGCAGGGTAAGGCTGCCCAGGTCAGCTAATCCACAACCCTCAGGGAATCACATTGTTGAAAATGTACCTCGCTAAGGCAGAATAGAAGTCAAGGAAAAAAAGGACACAATGCCATTTGCAGCCCCGTAGATGAATCTGGAGGTAATCACGTGACTTGTAGTAAGTCAGAAAGTGAAAGACACATATCGTGTCATATCACTTATAGGTGTTACCTAAAAATGGATACCAGGGCAGATATTTCCACGGAGAAGGGCAATCACAGATTCATTAAAAAACTTATGGTTCACCAATGGAAAGGTGTGAGGATTGGTTTCATTACGATATCGGGGTTAACAGACATATACAAACACAGGTGACATATATAATCACCAAAGACCTACGGAATACCAAGAGAAGACTACTCAACATTCTGTCATAACGTACATGGGAAAAGGATCCCAGGAAGAACAGACATCTGTATATGTGTAAAAGAACCACATCTTCCACACCTACAACAAGCCAAACATTGTAATCAAACTTGCTGTAATAAAAAATAAAAAATTAAATTAAAAACACGAACAAGAAGTAGTGAGACAAACTTGAGGGGCTTTCTCCTGGCACATTCCATTCTGAATTCCAATCTAGAACACGACTTCCATTGAGGCTCTGTTGCCCTAGAAACCAGATTTGGTAAGGGAGAACTGCTGCCACCTTGTGGCCGTTTCACACAACAGCAGCTTTAATCCCAGCACTAATGGTCAGTTGATATTCAAAATCATTGCAGGCCTGTAAATGACACCTGCCCTGAAAACAAATCCTGGGGTCACATATCGACCAAAAAATTCAAAGGACGTCCATATTTCAAAACGACCATTTCAAAAGGCATATTTTACGCACATTAGTGTTCTGCTTCTATTTCTTTCTTTCTTTTTTGGTTAAGAAAAACGGGAATGGAAAAAGGCATCCCTCAGAATGGGCGAAAATCGTTGCAAACGAATCAATGGACAAAGGTTTAATCTCCAATATATATAAACAGCTCATGCAGCTTAATATTAGAAAAACAAACAGCACAATACAAAAATGGGCAGAAGATCTAAAGAGACGTTTCTTTAAAGAAGACACCGAGATGGCCAAGACGCACATGAAAAGCTGCTCAAGATCACTAATTATTAGAGAAATGCAAATCAAAAGTACAATGAGGTATCACCTCACACCTGTTAGAATCGGCATCATCAGAAAATCTACAAACAACAAATTCTGGGGAGGGTGTGGACAAAAGGAGCCCTCTTCCACTATTGGTGGGAATGTAAATTGATACAGTCACTATGGGGAACAGTAAGGAGTTTCCTTAAAAAAGCTAGAAATAGAATTACCCTCTGATCCAGCAATCCCACTTCTGGGCATATACCCAGAGAAAACCATAAATCAAAAAGGCACATTGACCACAATGTTCATTGCAGCACTATTTACAATAGCCAGGTAATGGAAGCCACCTCATTGCCCACAGACAGACGAATGGATAAAGATGTGGTACATATATAAAATGGAATATTACTCAGCCATAAAAAGGAATGAAACTGGGTCATTTGTAGAGACATCGATGGATCTAGAGACTGTCATACAGAATGAAGTAAGTCAGAAAGAGGAAAACAAATATTGTATCTTAATGCATATATGTGGAACCTAAAAATGGTACAGATGAACTGGTTTGCAGGGAAGAAATAGAGACACAGAGGTAGAGAACAAACGTATGGACACCAAGTGTGGGAAGCCATGGGGTGGTGGTGGTGGGATGATTTGGAGATTGGGATTGAACTGTATACATGGATATGCATAAAATACATAACAAATAATAACCTGCTGTATAAAAAATAAATAAAATTAAAGTTCAAAATTTTAAAAAATAAAATTTAAAAATAAAACAGAAAAAAGTTCTTCCCTTCACACAGATGCATTTATATGAATGAATTATTTCCATGCTTATATCTATAAATACATAAAAGAGGAATAAAATCTAACTTGAACCATAAAAGAAAAAAAAAACCTGAACCCACCAGTTATACAGAGGAAAACCCAATCAGGGCACTTGCTCCAGCGGAAAACAATTCTGAAATTGGTCAGAGGTGGGGAATCGTCTCCCATACAGCCAGCAACCCATCCCCCACACAAGGAGCGTCCTCAGTGCAAAGCTGGGGGACCGTGCCGAGGCATCTGTGAGTAAACGTGAGCTGAGCCCCAGGCCAGCTGCTGCTGAACTGTTCCCACCCTTCCCAGGTAAAACACCTGAATATGTACAAGGGCTTGAAAGCCTAGAGGAAGGGCCACGGAACCACACAAGTGACAGCCCACAGGCCAACTTGGAGCCTGCAGGCCAGCCAGGATGGTCCTGGCCCCGGGCGCTCTTCCAGAAGTTTTCCATTGCCCTGCCTGAGATACCCCTCCTGTCCCGGCCCCCACTGCTTTTTTCATTCCTCACCTCTGTCCGGAGAGAAATTCCAGCGGAAGTATGGGTGACACATCCTCTTCTTTATAGGTGGCAGCCTGGCAACTCCTGCAGAAAGGCCAGCAGAGCCCCACTCACACCGGGCCACCCACAAAGCCATGGCCCCTCACTCCCTCCCACCAGCACAGCCCCGAGACTGCTGACGGGGCAGAGAATCTGGAGTCAGGCACAGCTTCAGGGGCTATTGCTGCCTGGAGCACTGTTTATATTGACCTCAGCCAGGCACACCTGGGGAGGGCCGGCCGGCCGGCAGGGTAAGGCTGCCCAGGTCAGCTAATCCACAACCCTCAGGGAATCACATTGTTGAAAATGTACCTCGCTAAGGCAGAATAGAAGTCAAGGAAAAAAAGGACACAATGCCATTTGCAGCCCCGTAGATGAATCTGGAGGTAATCACGTGACTTGTAGTAAGTCAGAAAGTGAAAGACACATATCGTGTCATATCACTTATAGGTGTTACCTAAAAATGGATACCAGGGCAGATATTTCCACGGAGAAGGGCAATCACAGATTCATTAAAAAACTTATGGTTCACCAATGGAAAGGTGTGAGGATTGGTTTCATTACGATATCGGGGTTAACAGACATATACAAACACAGGTGACATATATAATCACCAAAGACCTACGGAATACCAAGAGAAGACTACTCAACATTCTGTCATAACGTACATGGGAAAAGGATCCCAGGAAGAACAGACATCTGTATATGTGTAAAAGAACCACATCTTCCACACCTACAACAAGCCAAACATTGTAATCAAACTTGCTGTAATAAAAAATAAAAAATTAAATTAAAAACACGAACAAGAAGTAGTGAGACAAACTTGAGGGGCTTTCTCCTGGCACATTCCATTCTGAATTCCAATCTAGAACACGACTTCCATTGAGGCTCTGTTGCCCTAGAAACCAGATTTGGTAAGGGAGAACTGCTGCCACCTTGTGGCCGTTTCACACAACAGCAGCTTTAATCCCAGCACTAATGGTCAGTTGATATTCAAAATCATTGCAGGCCTGTAAATGACACCTGCCCTGAAAACAAATCCTGGGGTCACATATCGACCAAAAAATTCAAAGGACGTCCATATTTCAAAACGACCATTTCAAAAGGCATATTTTACGCACATTAGTGTTCTGCTTCTATTTCTTTCTTTCTTTTTTGGTTAAGAAAAACGGGAATGGAAAAAGGCATCCCTCAGAATGGGCGAAAATCGTTGCAAACGAATCAATGGACAAAGGTTTAATCTCCAATATATATAAACAGCTCATGCAGCTTAATATTAGAAAAACAAACAGCACAATACAAAAATGGGCAGAAGATCTAAAGAGACGTTTCTTTAAAGAAGACACCGAGATGGCCAAGATGCACATGAAAAGCTGCTCAAGATCACTAATTATTAGAGAAATGCAAATCAAAAGTACAATGAGGTATCACCTCACACCTGTTAGAATCGGCATCATCAGAAAATCTACAAACAACAAATTCTGGGGAGGGTGTGGACAAAAGGAGCCCTCTTCCACTATTGGTGGGAATGTAAATTGATACAGTCACTATGGGGAACAGTAAGGAGTTTCCTTAAAAAAGCTAGAAATAGAATTACCCTCTGATCCAGCAATCCCACTTCTGGGCATATACCCAGAGAAAACCATAAATCAAAAAGGCACATTGACCACAATGTTCATTGCAGCACTATTTACAATAGCCAGGTAATGGAAGCCACCTCATTGCCCACAGACAGACGAATGGATAAAGATGTGGTACCTATATAAAATGGAATATTACTCAGCCATAAAAAGGAATGAAACTGGGTCATTTGTAGAGACATCGATGGATCTAGAGACTGTCATACAGAATGAAGTAAGTCAGAAAGAGGAAAACAAATATTGTATCTTAATGCATATATGTGGAACCTAAAAATGGTACAGATGAACTGGTTTGCAGGGAAGAAATAGAGACACAGAGGTAGAGAACAAACGTATGGACACCAAGTGTGGGAAGCCATGGGGTGGTGGTGGTGGGATGATTTGGAGATTGGGATTGAACTGTATACATGGATATGCATAAAATACATAACAAATAATAACCTGCTGTATAAAAAATAAATAAAATTAAAGTTCAAAATTTTAAAAAATAAAATTTAAAAATAAAACAGAAAAAAGTTCTTCCCTTCACACAGATGCATTTATATGAATGAATTATTTCCATGCTTATATCTATAAATACATAAAAGAGGAATAAAATCTAACTTGAACCATAAAAGAAAAAAAAAAACCTGAACCCACCAGTTATACAGAGGAAAACCCAATCAGGGCACTTGCTCCAGCGGAAAACAATTCTGAAATTGGTCAGAGGTGGGGAATCGTCTCCCATACAGCCAGCAACCCATCCCCCACACAAGGAGCGTCCTCAGTGCAAAGCTGGGGGACCGTGCCGAGGCATCTGTGAGTAAACGTGAGCTGAGCCCCAGGCCAGCTGCTGCTGAACTGTTCTCACCCTTCCCAGGTAAAACACCTGAATATGTACAAGGGCTTGAAAGCCTAGAGGAAGGGCCACGGAACCACACAAGTGACAGCCCACAGGCCAACTTGGAGCCTGCAGGCCAGCCAGGATGGTCCTGGCCCCGGGCGCTCTTCCAGAAGTTTTCCATTGCCCTGCCTGAGATACCCCTCCTGTCCCGGCCCCCACTGCTTTTTTCCTTCCTCACCTATGTCCGGAGAGAAATTCCAGCGGAAGTATGGGTGACACATCCTCTTCTTTATAGGTGGCAGCCTGGCAACTCCTGCAGAAAGGCCAGCAGAGCCCCACTCACACCGGGCCACCCACAAAGCCATGGCCCCTCACTCCCTCCCACCAGCACAGCCCCGAGACTGCTGACGGGGCAGAGAATCTGGAGTCAGGCACAGCTTCAGGGGCTATTGCTGCCTGGAGCACTGTTTATATTGACCTCAGCCAGGCACACCTGGGGAGGGCCGGCCGGCCGGCAGGGTAAGGCTGCCCAGGTCAGCTAATCCACAACCCTCAGGGAATCACATTGTTGAAAATGGACCTCGCTAAGGCAGAATAGAAGTCAAGGAAAAAAAGGACACAATGCCATTTGCAGCCCCGTAGATGAATCTGGAGGTAATCACGTGACTTGTAGTAAGTCAGAAAGTGAAAGACACATATCGTGTCATATCACTTATAGGTGTTACCTAAAAATGGATACCAGGGCAGATATTTCCACGGAGAAGGGCAATCACAGATTCATTAAAAAACTTATGGTTCACCAATGGAAAGGTGTGAGGATTGGTTTCATTACGATATTGGGGTTAACAGACATATACAAACACAGGTGACATATATAATCACCAAAGACCTACGGAATACCAAGAGAAGACTACTCAACATTCTGTCATAACGTACATGGGAAAAGGATCCCAGGAAGAACAGACATCTGTATATGTGTAAAAGAACCACATCTTCCACACCTACAACAAGCCAAACATTGTAATCAAACTTGCTGTAATAAAAAATAAAAAATTAAATTAAAAACACGAACAAGAAGTAGTGAGACAAACTTGAGGGGCTTTCTCCTGGCACATTCCATTCTAAATTCCAATCTAGAACACGACTTCCATTGAGGCTCTGTTGCCCTAGTAACCAGATTTGGTAAGGGAGAACTGCTGCCACCTTGTGGCCGTTTCACACAACAGCAGCTTTAATCCCAGCACTAATGGTCAGTTGATATTCAAAATCATTGCAGGCCTGTAAATGACACCTGCCCTGAAAACAAATCCTGGGGTCACATATCGACCAAAAAATTCAAAGGATGTCCATATTTCAAAACGACCATTTCAAAAGGCATATTTTACGCACATTAGTGTTCTGCTTCTATTTCTTTCTTTCTTTTTTGGTTAAGAAAAACGGGAATGGAAAAAGGCATCCCTCAGAATGGGCGAAAATCGTTGCAAACGAATCAATGGACAAAGGTTTAATCTCCAATATATATAAACAGCTCATGCAGCTTAATATTAGAAAAACAAACAGCCCAATACAAAAATGGGCAGAAGATCTAAAGAGACGTTTCTTTAAAGAAGACACCGAGATGGCCAAGACGCACATGAAAAGCTGCTCAAGATCACTAATTATTAGAGAAATGCAAATCAAAAGTACAATGAGGTATCACCTCACACCTGTTAGAATCGGCATCATCAGAAAATCTACAAACAACAAATTCTGGGGAGGGTGTGGACAAAAGGAGCCCTCTTCCACTATTGGTGGGAATGTAAATTGATACAGTCACTATGGGGAACAGTAAGGAGTTTCCTTAAAAAAGCTAGAAATAGAATTACCCTCTGATCCAGCAATCCCACTTCTGGGCATATACCCAGAGAAAACCATAAATCAAAAAGGCACATTCACCACAATGTTCATTGCAGCACTATTTACAATAGCCAGGTAATGGAAGCCACCTCATTGCCCACAGACACACGAATGGATAAAGATGTGGTACATATATAAAATGGAATATTACTCAGCCATAAAAAGGATGAAACTGGGTCATTTGCAGAGACATCGATGGATCTAGAGACTGTCATACAGAATGAAGTAAGTCAGAAAGAGGAAAACAAATATTGTATATTAATGCATATATGTGGAACCTAAAAATGGTTCAGATGAACTGGTTTGCAGGGAAGAAATAGAGACACAGAGGTAGAGAACAAACGTATGGACACCAAGTGTGGGAAGCAATGGGGTGGTGGTGGTGGGATGATTTGGAGACTGGGATTGAACTGTATACATGTATATGCATAAAATACATAACAAATAATAACCTGCTGTATAAAAAATAAATAAAATTAAAGTTCAAAATTTAAAAAAATAAAATTTAAAAATAAAACAGAAAAATGTTCTTCCCTTCACACAGATGCATTTATATGAATGAATTATTTCCATGCTTATATCTATAAATACATAAAAGAGGAATAAAATCTAACTTAACCATAAAAGAAAAAAAAAACCTAACCCACCAGTTATACAGAGGAAAACCCAATCAGGGCACTTGCTCCAGCGGAAAACAATTCTGAAATTGGTCAGAGGTGGGGAATCATCTCCCATACAGCCAGCAACCCATCCCCCACACAAGGAGCATCCTCATTGCAAAGTTGGGGGACCGTGCCGAGGCATCTGTGAGTAAACGTGAGCTGAGCCCCAGGCCAGCTGCTGCTGAACTGTTCCCAACCTTCCCAGGTAGAACACCTGAATATGTACAAGGGCTTGAAAGCCTAGAGGAAGGGCCACGGAACCACACAAACGACAGCCCACAGGCCAACTTGGTGCCTGCAGGCCAGCCAGGGTGATCCAGGCCCCGGGCGCTCTTCTGGAAGTTTTCCATTGCCCTGCCTGAGATACCCCTCCTGTCCCGGCCCCCACTGCTTTTTTCTTTCCTCACATCTGTCCGGAGAGAAATTCCAGCGGAAGGTATGGGTGACACATCCTCTTCTTTATCGGTGGCAGCCTGGCAACTCCTGCAGAAAGGCCAGCAGAGCCACACTCACACCGGGCCAACCACAAAGCCATGGCCCCTCACTCCCTCCCACCAGCACAGCCACGAGACTGCTGACGGGGCCGAGAATCTGGAGTCAGGCACAGCTTCAGGGGCTATTGCTGCCTGGAGCGCTGTTTATATTGACCTCAACCAGGCACACCTGGGGAGGGCCGGCCGGCAGGGTAAGGCTGCCCAGGTCAGCTAATCCACAACCCTCAGGGAATCACATTGTTGAAAATGGACCTCGCTAAGGCAGAATACAAGTCAAGGGAAAAAAGGACACAATGCCATTTGCAGCCCCGTAGATGAGTCTAGAGGTAATCACGTGACTTGTAGTAAGTTAGAAAGTGAAAGACACATATCGTATCATATCACTTATAGGTGTTACCTAAAAATGGATACCAGGGCAGATATTTCCACGGAGAAGGGCAATCACAGATTCATTAAAAAACTTATGGTTCACCAATGGAAAGGTGTGAGGATAGGTTCAATTACGATATCAGGGTTAACAGACATATACAAACACAGGTGACATATATAATCACCAAAGACCTACGGAATACCAAGAGAAGACTACTCAACATTCTGTCATAACGTACATGGGAAAAGGATCCCAGGAAGAACAGACATCTGTATATGTGTAAAAGAACCACATCTTCCACACCTACAACAAGCCAAACATTGTAATCAAATTTGCTGTAATAAAAAATAAAAAATTAAATTAAAAACACGAACAAGAAGTAGTGAGACAAACTTGAGGGGCTTTCTCCTGGCACATTCCATTCTAAATTCCAATCTAGAACACGACTTCCATTGAGGCTCTGTTGCCCTAGTAACCAGATTTGGTAAGGGAGAACTGCTGCCACCATGTGGCCGTTTCACACAACAGCAGCTTTAATCCCAGCGCTAATGGTCAGTTGATATTCAAAATCATTGCAGGCCTGTAAATGACACCTGCCCTGAAAGCAAATCCTGGGGTCACATATCAACCAAAAAATTCAAAGGACGTCCATATTTCAAAACGACCATTTCAAAAGGCATATTTTACGCACATTAGTGTTCTGCTTCTATTTCTTTCTTTCTTTTTTCGTTAAAAAAAACGGGAATGGAAAAAGGCATCCCTCAGAATGGGAGAAAATCATTGCAAACGAATCAATGGACAAAGGTTTAATCTCCAATATATATAAACAGCTCATGCAGCTTAATATTAGAAAAACAAACAGCCCAATACAAAAATGGGCAGAAGATCTAAAGAGACGTTTCTTCAAAGAAGACACAGAGATGGCCAAGACTCACATGAAAAGCTGTTCAAGAGCACTAATTATTAGAGAAATGCAAATCAAAACTACAATGATGTATCACCTCACACCTATTAGAATCGGCATCATCAGAAAATCTACAAACAACAAATTCTGGGGAGGGTGTGGACAAAAGGAGCCCTCTTCCACTATTGGTGGGCATGTAAATTGATACAGTCACTATGGAGAACAGTATGGAGTTTCCTTAAAAAAACTAGAAATAGAATTACCCTCTGATCCAGCAATCCCACTTTTGGGCATATACCCAGAGAAAACCATAAATCAAAAAGGCACATTCACCACAATGTTCATTGCAGCTCTATTTACAATAGCCAGGTAATGGAAGCAACGTCAATGCCCACAGACAGACGAATGGATAAAGATGTGGTACATATATAAAATGGAATACTACTCAGCCATAAAAAGGAATGAAACTGGGGCATTTGTAGAGACATCGATGGATCTAGAGACTGTCAAACAGAATGAAGTAAGTCAGAAAGAGGAAAACAAATATTGTATATTAATGCATATATGTGGAACCTAAAAATGGTACAGATGAACTGGTTTTCAGGGAAGAAATAGAGGTAGAGAAGGTAGAGAAGGTAGAGAGGTAGAGAAGAAACGTATGGACACCAAGTGTGGGAAGCCATGGGGTGGTGGTGGTGGGATGATTTGGAGATTGGGATTGAACTGTATACATGTATATGCATAAAATACATAACAAATAATAACCTGATGTATAAAAAATAAATAAAATTAAAGTTCAAAATTTTAAAAAATAAAATTTAAAAATAAAACAGAAAAAAGTTCTTCCCTTCACACAGATGCATTTATATGAGTGAATTATTTCAATGCTTATATCTATAAATACATAAAAGAGGAATAAAATCTAACTTGAACCATAAAAGATAAAAAAAATAACTGAACCCACCTGTTATACAGAGGAAAACACAATCAGGGCACTTGCTCCAGTGGAAAATAATTCTGAAATTGGTCAAAGGTGGGGAATCGTCTCCCATACAGCCAGCAAACCATCCCCCACACAAGGAGCATCCTCATTGCAAAGCTGTGGGACCGTGCCGAGGCATCTGTGAGTCAACGTGAGCTGAGTCCCAGGCCAGCTGCTGCTGAACTGTTCCCAACCTTCCAAGGTAGAACACCTGAATATGTACAATGGCTTGAAAGCCTAGAGGAAGGGCCACGGAACCACACAAGCGACAGCCCACAGGCCAACTTGGTGCCTGCAGGCCAGCCAGGATGATCCTGGCACCGGGCGCTCTTCCGGAAGTTTTCCATTGCCCTGCCTGAGATACCCCTCCTGTCCCGGCCCCCACTGCTTTTTTCCTTCCTCACCTCTGTCCGGAGAGAAATTCCAGCGGAAGGTATGGGTGACACATCCTCTTCTTTATATGTGGCAGCCTGGAAACTCCTGCAGATGTCCCAGCAGAGCCCCACTCACACCGGGCCAACCACAAAGCCATGGCCCCTCACTCCCTCCCACCAGCAGAGCCCCGAGACTGCTGACGGGGCCGAGAATCTGGAGTCAGGCACAGCTTTAGGGGCTATTGCTGCCTGGAGCGCTGTTTATATTGAACTCAACCAGGCACACCTGGGGAGGGCCGGCCGGCAGGGTAAGGCTGCCCAGGTCAGCTAATCCACAACCCTCAGGGAATCACATTGTTGAAAATGGACCTCGCTAAGGCAGAATAATAGTCAAGGGAGAAAAGGACACAATGCCATTTGCAGCCCCGTAGATGAGTCTAGAGGTAATCACGTGACTTGTAGTAAGTTAGAAAGTAAAAGACACATATCGTATCATATCGCTTATAGGTGTAACCTAAAAATGGATACCAGGGCAGATATTTCCACGGAGAAGGGCAATCACAGATTCATTAAAAAACTTATGGTTCACCAATGGATAGGTGTGAGGATTGGTTTCATTACGATATCGGGGTTAAGAGACATATACAAACACAGGTGACATATATAATCACCAAAGACCTACGGAATACCAAGAGAAGACTACTCAACATTGTGTCATAACGTACATGGGAAAAGGATCCCAGGAAGAACAGACATCTGTATATGTGTAAAAGAACCACATCTTCCACACCTACAACAAGGCAAACATTGTAATCAAACTTGCTGTAATACAAAATAAAAAAATAAATTAAAAACATGAACAAGAAGTAGTGAGACAAACTTGAGGGGCTTTCTCCTGGCACATTCCATTCTAAATTCCAATCTAGAACACGACTTCCATTGAGGCTCTGTTGCCCTAGTAACCAGATTTGGTAAGGGAGAACTGCTGCCACCTTGTGGCCGTTTCACACAACAGCAGCTTTAATCCCAGCGCTAATGGTCAGTTGATATTCAAAATCATTGCCGGCCTGTAAAGGACACCTGCCCTGAAAGCAAATCCTGGGGTCACATATCAACCAGAAAATTCAAAGGACGTCCATATTTCAAAACGACCATTTCAAAAGGCATATTTTACGCACATTAGTGTTCTGCTTCTATTTCTTTCTTTCTTTTTTGGTTAAAAAAAACGGGAATGGAAAAAGGCATCCCTCAGCATGGGCGAAAATCGTTGCAAACGAATCAATGGACAAAGGTTTAATCTCCAATATATATAAACAGCTCATGCAGCTTAATATTAGAAAAACAAACAGCCCAATACAAAAATGGGCAGAAGATCTAAAGAGACGTTTCTTGAAAGAAGACACAGAGATGGTCAAGACTCACATGAAAAGCTTCTCAAGAGCACTAATTATTAGAGAAATGCAAATCAAAACTACAATGATGTATCACCTCACACCTATTAGAATCGGCATCATCAGAAAATCTACAAACAACAAATTCTGGGGAGGGTGTGGACAAAAGGAGCCCTCTTCCACTATGGGTGAGCATGTAAATTGATACAGTCACTATGGAGAACAGTATGGAGTTTCCTTAAAAAAGCTAGAAATAGAATTACCCTCTGATCCAGCAATCCCACTTCTGGGCATATACCCAGAGAAAACCATAAATCAAAAAGTCACATTCACCACAATGTTCATTGCAGCACTATTTACAATAGCCAGGTAATGGAAGCAACCTCAATGCCCACAGACAGACGAATGGATAAAGATGTGGTACATATATATAATGGAATATTACTCAGCCATAAAAAGGAATGAAACTGGGTCATTTGTAGAGACATCGATGGATCTAGAGACTGTCATACAGAATGAAGTAAGTCAGAAAGAGGAAAACAAATATTGTATATTAATGCATATATGTGGAACCTAAAAATGGTACAGATGAACTGGTTTGCCGGGAAGAAGTAGAGACACAGAGGTAGAGAACAAACGTCTGGACACCAAGTGTGGGAAGCCATGGGGTGGTGGTGGTGGGATGATTTGGAGCTTGGGATTGAACTGTATACATGTATATGCATAAAATACATAACAAATAATAACCTGCTGTATAAAAAATAAATAAAATTAAAGTTCAAAATTTTAAAAAATAAAATTTAAAAATAAAACAGAAAAAAGTTCTTCCCTTCACACAGATGCATTTATATGAATGAATTATTTCCATGCTTATATCTACAAATACATAAAAGAGGAATAAAATCTAACTTGAACCATAAAAGAAAAAAAAAACCAGAACCCACCAGTTATACAGAGGAAAACCCAATCAGGGCACTTGCTCCAGTGGAAAACAATTCTGAAATTGGTTAGAGGTGTGGAATCGTCTCCATACTGCCAGCAACCCATCCCCCACACAAGGAGCGTCCTCATAGCAAAGCTGGGGGACCGTGCCGAGGCATCTGTGAGTAAACGTGAGCTGAGCCCTAGGCCATCTGCTGCTGAACTGTTCCCAACTTTCCCAGGTAGATCACCTGAATATGTACAAGGGCTTGAAAGCCTAGAGGAAGGGCCACGGAACCACACTAGCGACAGCACGCAGGCCAACTTGCTGCCTGCAGGCGAGCCAGAGTGGTCCTGGCCCCGGGCGCACTTCCGGAAGCTTTCAATTGCCCTGCATGAGATACCCCTCCTGTCCCGGCCCCCACTGCTTTTTTCCTTCCTCACCTCTGTCCGGAGAGAAATTCCAGTGGAAGGTATGGGTGACACATCCTCTTTTTTACAGGTGGCAGCCTGGCAACTCCTGCAGAAAATCCAGCAGAGCCCGACTCACACTGGGTCACCCACACAGCCGTGGCCCCTCAGTCCCTCCCACCAGCACAGCCCCGAGACTGCTGACGGGGCAGAGAATCTGGAGTCAGGCACAGCTTCAGGGGCTATTGATGCCTGGAGCACTGTTTATATTGACCTCATCCAGGCACACCTGGGGAGGGCCGGCCAGCAGGGTAAGGCTGCCCGAGTGAGCTAATCCACAACCCTCAGGGAATCACATTGTTGAAAATGGACCTCGCTAAGGCAGAATAGAAGTCAAGGAAAAAAGGACACAATGCCATTTGCAGCCCCGTAGATGAGTCTGGAGGTAATCACGTGGCTTGTAGTAAGTCAGAAAGTGAAAGACACATATCGTGTCATATCACTTAGAGGTGTTACCTAAAAATGGATACCAGGGCAGATATTTCCACGGAGAAGGGCAATCACAGATTCATTAAAAAACTTATGGTTCACCAATGGAAAGGTGTGAGGATTGGTTTCCTTACGATATCGTGGTTAACAGACATATACAAACACAGGGGCCATATATAATCACCAAAGACCTACGGAATACCAAGAGAAGACTACTCAACATTCTGTCATAACGTACATGAGAAAAGGATCCCAGGAAGAACAGACCTCTGTATATGTGTAAAAGAACCACATCTTCCACACCTACAACAAGCCAAACATTGTAATCAAACTTGCTGTAATAAAAAATAAAAAATTAAATTAAAAACACGAACAAGAAGTAGTGAGACAAACTTGAGGGGCTTTCTCCTGGCACATTCCATTCTAAATTCCTATCTAGAACACGACTTCCTTTGAGGCTCTGTTGCCCTAGTAACCAGATTCGGTAAGGGAGAACTGCTGCCACCTTGTGGCCGTTTCACACAACAGCAGCTTTAATCCCAGTGCTATTGGTCAGTTGATATTCAAAATCATTGCCGGCTTGTAAATGACACCTGCCCTGAAAACAAATCCTGGGTTCACATATCGACCAAAAAATTCAAAGGACGTCCATATTTCAAAACGACCGTTTCAAAAGGCATATTTTATGCACATTAGTGTTCTGCTTCTATTTCTTTCTTTCTTTTTTGGTTAAAAAAAAACGGGAATGGAAAAAGGCATCCCTCAGAATGTGAGAAAATCGTTGCAAACGAATCAATGGACAAAGGTTTAATCTCCAATATATATAAACAGCTCATGCAGCTTAATATTAGAAAAACAAACAACCCAATACAAAAATGGGCAGAAGATCTAAAGAGACGTTTCTTCAAAGAAGACACCGAGATGGCCAAGACGCACATGAAAAGCTGCTCAAGAGCACTAATTATTAGAGAAATGCAAATCAAAAGTACAATGAGGTATCACCTCACACCTGTTAGAATCGGCATCATCAGAAAATCTACAAACAACAAATTCTGGGGAGGGTGTGGACAAAAGGAGCCCTCTTCCACTATTGGTGGGAATGTAAATTGATACAGTCACTATGGGGAACAGTAAGGAGTTTCCTTAAAAAAGCTACAAATAGAATTACCATATGATCCAGCAATCCCACTTCTGGGCATATACCCAGAGAAAACCATAAATCAAAAAGGCACATTCACCACAATGTTCATTGCAGCACTCTTTACAATAGCCAGGTAATGGAAGCACCCGAAATGCCCACAGACAGACGAATGGATAAAGATGTGGTACATATATAAAATGGAATATTACTCAGCCATAAAAAGGAATGAAAATGGGTCATTTGTAGAGACATCGATGGATCTAGAGAGAGTCATACAGAATGAAGTCAGAAAGAGGAAAACAAATATTGTTTATTAGTGCATATATGTGGAACCTAAAAATGGTACAGATGAACTGGTTTGCAGGGAAGAAAAAGAGACACAGAGGTAGAGAACAAACGTATGGACACCAAGTGTGGGAAGCCATGGGGTGGTGGTGGTGGGATGATTTGGAGATTGTGATTGAACTCTATACATGTATATGCATAAAATACATAACAAATAATAACCTGCTGTATAAAAAATAAATAAAATTAAAGTTCAAAATTTTAAAAAGTAAAATTTAAAAATAAAACAGAAAAAAGTTCTTCCCTTCACACAGATGTATTTATATGAATGAATTATTTCCATGCTTATATCTATAAATACATAAAAGAGGAATAAAATCTAACTTGAACCATAAAAGAAAAAAAAAACCTGAACCCACCAGTTATACAGAGGAAAACCCAATCAGGGCACTTGCTCCAGTGGAAAGCAATTCTGAAATTGGTCAGAGGTGGGGAATCATCTCCCATACAGCCAGCAACCCACCCCCCACACAAGGAGCGTCCTCATTGCAAAGCTGGGGGACCGTGCCGAGGCATCTGTGAGTAAACGTGAGCTGAGCCCCAGGCCAGCTGCTGCTGAACTGTTCACACCCTTCCCAGGTAAAACACCTGAATATGTACAAGGGCTTGAAAGCCTAGAGGAAGGGCCACGGAACCACACAAGCGACAGCCCACAGGCCAACTTGGTGCCTGCAGGCCAGCCAGGATGGTCCTGGCCCCGGGTGCTCTTCCAGAAGTTTTCCATTGCCCTGCCTGAGATACCCCTCCTGTCCCGGCCCCCACTGGTTTTTTCCTTCCTCACCTCTGTCCGGAGAGAAATTCCAGCGGAAGGTATGGGTGACACATCCTCTTCTTTATAGGTGGCAGCCTGGCGACTCCTGCAGAAAGGCCAGCAGAGCCCCACTCACAGCGGGCCACCCACAAAGCCATGGCCCCTCACTCCCTCCCACCAGCACAGCCCCGAGACTGCTGAAGGGGCAGAGAATCTGGAGTCAGGCCCAGCTTCAGGGGCTATTGCTGCCTGGAGCACTGTTTATATTGACCTCAACCAGGCACACCTGGGGAGGGCCGGCCGGCAGGGTAAGGCTGCACAGGTCAGCTAATCCACAACCCTCAGGGAATCACATTGTTGAAAATGGACCACGCTAAGGCAGAATAGAAGTCAAGGAAAAAAAGGACACAATGCCATTTGTAGCCCTGTAGATGAGTCTGGAGGTAATCACGTGACTTGTAGTAAGTCAGAAAGTGAAAGACACATAACGTATCATATCACTTATAGGTGTTACCTAAAAATGGATACCAGGGCAGATATTTCCACGGAGAAGGGCAATCACAGATTCATTAAAAAACTTATGGTTCACCAATGGAAAGGTGTGAGGATTGGTTTCATTACGATATCGGGGTTAACAGACATATACAAACACAGGGGACATATATAAACACCAAAGACCTACGGAATACCAAGAGAAGACTACTCAACATTCTGTCATAACGTACATGGGAAAAGGGTCCGAGGAAGAACAGACATCTGTATATGTGTAAAAGAACCACATCTTCCACACCTACAACAAGCCAAACATTGTAATCAAACTTGCTGTAATAAAAAATAAAAAAAATAAATTAAAAACACGAACAAGAAGTAGTGAGACAAACTTGAGGGGCTTTCTCCTGGCACATTCCATTCTAAATTCCTATCTAGAACACGACTTCCTTTGAGGCTCTGTTGCCCTAGTAACCAGATTCGGTAACGGAGAACTGCTGCCAACTTGTGGCCGTTTCACACAACAGCAGCTTTAATCCCAGCGCTAATGGTCAGTTGATATTCAAAATCATTGCCGGCCTGTAAATGACACCTGCACTGAAAACAAATCCGGGGTCACATATCGACCAAAAAATTCAAAGGACGTCCATATTTCAAAACGACCGTTTCAAAAGGCATATTTTACGCACATTAGTGTTCTGTTTCTTTTTCTTTCTTTCTTTTTTGGTTAAAAAAACGGGAATGGAAAAAGGCATCCCTCAGAATGGGAGAAAATCGTTGCAAACGAATCAATGGACAAAGGTTTAATCTCCAATATATATAAACAGCTCATGCAGCTTAATATTAGAAAAACAAACAACCCAATACAAAAATGGGCAGAAGATCTAAAGAGACGTTTCTTCAAAGAAGACACAGAGATGGCCAAGACGCACATGAAAAGCTGCTCAGGAGCACTAATTATTAGAGGAATGCAAATCAAAAGTACAATGAGGTATCGCCTCACACCTGTTAGAATCGGCATCATCAGAAAATCTACAAACAACAAATTCTGGGGAGAGTGTGGACAAAAGGAGCCCTCTTCCACTATTGGTGGGAATGTAAATTGATACAGTCACTAAGGGGAACAGTAAGGAGTTTCCTTAAAAAAGCTAGAAATAGAATTACCATATGATCCAGCAATCCCACTTCTGGGCATATACCCAGAGAAAACCATAACTCTAAAAGGCACATTCACCACAATGTTCATTGCAGCACTCTTTACAATAGCCTGGTAATGGAAGCAACTGAAATGCCCACAGACAGACGAATGGATAAAGATGTGGTACATATATAAAATCGAATATTACTCAGCCATAAAAAGGAATGAAACTGGGTCATTTGTAGAGACATCGATGGATGTAGATACTCTCATACAGAATGAAGTAAGTCAGAAAGAGGAAAACAAATATTGTATCTTAATGCATATATGTGGAACCTAAAAATGGTACAGATGAACTGGTTTGCAGGGAAGAAATAGAGACACAGAGGTAGAGAACAAACGTATGGACACCAAGTGTGGGAAGCCATGGTGTGGTGGTGGTGGGATGATTTGAAGATTGGGATTGAACTGTATACATGTATATCCATAAAATACATAACAAATAATAACCTGCTGTATAAAAAATAAATAAAATAAAAGTTCAAAATTTTAAAAAGTAAAATTTAAAAATAAAACAGAAAAAAGTTCTTCCCTTCACACAGATGGATTTATATGAATGAATTATTTCCATGCTTATATCTATAAATACATAAAAGAGGAATAAAATCTAACTTGAACCATAAAAGAGAAAAAAAAACCTGAACCCACCAGTTATACAGAGGAAAACCCAATCAGGGCACTTGCTCCAGCAGAAAACAATTCTGAAATTGGTCAGAGGTGGGGAATCATCTCCCATACAGCCAGCAACCCACCCCCCACACAAGGAGCGTCCTCATTGCAAAGCTGGGGGACCGTGCCGAGACATCTGTGAGTAAACCTGAGCTGAGTCCCAGGCCAGCTGCTGCTGAACTGTTCCCACCCTTCCCAGGTAAAACACCTGAATATGTACAAGGGCTTGAAAGCCTAGAGGAAGGGCCACGGAACCACACAAGCGACAGCCCACAGGCCAACTTGGTGCCTGCAGGCCAGCCAGGATGGTCCTGGCCCCGGGCGCTGTTCCAGAAGGTTTCCATTGCCCTGCCTGAGATACCCTTCCTGTCCCGGCCCCCAGTGGTTTTTTCCTTCCTCACATCGGTCCGGAGTGAAATTCCAGCGGAAGGTATCGGTGACACATCCTCTTCTTTATAGGTGGCAGCCTGGCAACTCCTGCAGAAAGGCCTGCAGAGCCCCACTCACACCGGGCCACCCACAAAGCCATGGCCCCTCACTCCGTCCCACCAGCACAGCCCCGAGACTGCTGACGGGGCAGAGAATCTGGAGTCAGGCACAGCTTCAGGGGCTATTGATGCCTGGAGCACTGTTTATATTGACCTCAACCAGGCACACCTGGGGAGTGCCGGCCAGCAGGGTAAGGCTGCCCGGGTCAGCTAATCCACAACCCTCAGGGAATCACATTGTTGAAAATGGACCTCGCTAAGGCAGAATAGAAGTCAAGGAAAAAAAGGACACAATGCCATTTGCAGCCCCGTAGATGAGTGTGGAGGTAATCACGTGACTTGTAGTAAGTCAGAAAGTAAAAGACACATATCGTGTCATATCACTTAGAGGTGTTACCTAAAAATGGATACCAGGGCAGATATTTCCACGGAGAAGGGCAATCACAGATTCATTAAAAAACTTATGGTTCACCAATGGAAAGGTGTGAGGATTGGTTTCATTACGATATCGGGGTTAACAGACATATACAAACACAGGTGACATATATAATCACCAAAGACCTACGGAATACCAAGAGAAGACTACTCAACATTCTGTCATAACGTACATGGGAAAAGGATCCCAGGAAGAACAGACATCTGTATATGCGTAAAAGAACCACATCTTCCACACCTACAATAAGCCAAACATTGTAATCAAACTTGCTGTAATAAAAAATAAAAAAATAAATTAAAAACACGAACAAGAAGTAGTGAGACAAACTTGAGGGGCTTTCTCCTGGCACATTCCATTCTAAATTCCAATCTAGAACACGACTTCCATTGAGGCTCTGTTGCCCTAGTAACCAGATTCGGTAAGGGAGAACTGCTGCCACCCTGTGGCCGTTTCACACAACAGCAGCTTTAATCCCAGCGCTAATGGTCAGTTGATATTCAAAATCATTGCCGGCCTGTAAATGACACCTGCACTGAATACAAATCCGGGGTCACATATCGACCAAAAAATTCAAAGGACGTCCATATTTCAAAACAACCGTTTCAAAAGGCATATTTTACGCACATTAGTGTTCTGTTTCTTTTTCTTTCTTTCTTTTTTGGTTAAAAAAACGGGAATGAAAAAAGGCATCCCTCAGAATGGGAGAAAATCGTTGCAAACGAATCAATGGACAAAGGTTTAATCTCCAATATATATAAACAGCTCATGCAGCTTAATATTAGAAAAACAAACAACCCAATACAAAAATGGGCAGAAGATCTAAAGAGACGTTTCTTCAAAGAAGACACAGAGATGGCCAAGACGCACATGAAAAGCTGCTCAGGAGCACTAATTATTAGAGGAATGCAAATCAAAAGTATAATGAGGTATCGCCTCACACCTGTTAGAATCGGCATCATCAGAAAATCTACAAACAACAAATTCTGGGGAGGGTGTGGACAAAAGGAGCCCTCTTCCACTATTGGTGGGCATGTAAATTGATACAGTCACCATGGAGAACAGTATGAAGATTCCTTAAAAAAGCTAGAAATAGAATTACCCTCTGATCCAGCAATCCCACTTCTGGGCATATACCCAGAGAAAACCATAAATCAAAAAGGCACATTCACCACAATGTTCATTGCAGCACTATTTACAATAGCCAGGTAATGGAAGCAACCGAAATGCCCACAGACAGACGAATGGATAAAGATGTGGTACATATATAAAATGGAATATTACTCAGCCATAAAAAGGAATGAAACTGGGTCATTTGTAGAGACATCGATGGATCTAGAGACTGTCATACAGAATGAAGGAAGTCAGAAAGAGGAAAACAAATATTGTATATTAATGCATATATGTGGAACCTAAAAATGGTACAGATGAACTGGTTTTCAGGGAAGAAATAGAGACACAGAGGTAGAGAACAAACGTATGGACACCAAGTGTGGGAAGCCATGGGTTGGTGGTGCTGGGATGATTTGGAAATTGGGCTTGAACTGTATACATGTATATGCATAAAATACATAACAAATAATAACCTGCTGTATAAAAAATAAATAAAATTAAAGTTCAAAATTTTAAAAAATAAAATTAAAAATAAAACAGAAAAAAGTTCTTCCCTTCACACAGATGCATTTATATGAATGAATTATTTCCATGCTTATATCTATAAATACATAAAAGAGGAATAAAATCTAACTTGAACCATAAAAGAAAAAAAAATCCTGAACCCCCCAGTTATACAGAGGAAAATCCAAGCAGGGCACTTGCTCCAGCGGAAAACAATTCTGAAATTGGTCAGAGGTGGGGAATCATCTCCCATACAGCCAGCCACCCACCCCCCACACAAGGAGCGTCCTCATTGCAAAGCTTGGGGACCGTGCCGAGGCATCTGTGAGTAAACGTGTGCTGAGCCCCAGGCCAGCTGCTGCTGAACTGTTCCCACCCTTCCCAGGTAAAACACCTGAATATGTACAAGGGCTTGAAAGCCTAGAGGAAGGGCCACGGAACCACACAAGCGACAGCCCACAGGCCAACTTGGTGCCTGCAGGCCAGCCAGGAGGTTCTTGGCCCCGGGCGCTCTTCCAGAAGTTTTCCATTGCCCTGCCTGAGATACCCCTCCTGTCCCGGTCCCCACTGGTATTTTCTTCCTCACCTATGTCCGGAGAGAAATTCCAGCGGAAGGTATGGGTGACACATCCTCTTCTTTATAGGTGGCAGCCTGGAAACTCCTGCAGAAAGGCCAGCAGTGCCCCACTCACACAGGGCCACCCACAAAGCCATGGCCCCTCACTCCCTCCCACCAGCACAGCCCCGAGACCGCTGACGGGGCCGAGTATCTGGAGTCAGGCACTGCTTCAGGGGCTATTGCTGCCTGGAGCACTGTTTATATTGACCTCAACAAGGCACACCTGGGGAGGGCCGGCCGGCAGGGTAAGGCTGCCCAGGTCAGCTAATCCACAACCCTCAGGGAATCACATTGTTGAAAATGGACCTCACTAAGGCAGAATAGAAGTCAAGGAAAAAAAGGACACAATGCCATTTGCAGCCCCGTATATGAGTCTGGAGGTAATCACGTGGCTTGTACTAAGTCAGAAAGTGAAAGACACATATCGTGTCATATCACTTATAGGTGTTACCTAAAAATGGATACCAGGGCAGATATTTCCACGGAGAAGGGCAATCACAGATTCTTTAAAAACTTATGGTTCACCAATGGAAAGGTGTGAGGATTGGTTTCATTACGATATCGGGGTTAACAGACATATACAAACACAGGTGACATATATAATCACCAAAGACATACGGAATACCAATAGAAGACTACTCAACATTCTGTCATAACGTATATGGGAAAAGGATCCCAGGAAGAACAGACATCTGTATATGTGTAAAAGAACCACATTTTCCACACCTACAACAAGCCAAACATTGTAATCAAACTTGCTGTAATAAAAAATAAAAAAATAAATCAAAAACACGAACAAGAAGTAGTGAGACAAACTTGAGGGGCTTTCTCCTGGCACATTCCATTCTAAATTCCAATCTAGAAAACGACTTCCATTGAGGCTCTGTTGCCCTAGTAACCAGATTCGGTAAGGGAGAACTGCTGCCAACTTGTTGCCGTTTCACACAACAGCAGCTTTAATCCCAGCGCTAATGGTCAGTTGATATTCAAAATCATTGCCGGCTTGTAAATGACACCTGCACTGAAAACAAATCCGGGGTCACATATCGACCAAAAAATTCAAAGGACGTCCATATTTCAAAACGACCGTTTCAAAAGGCATATTTTATGCACATTAGTGTTCTGCTTCTTTTACTTTCTTTCTTTTTTCGTTAAAAAAACGGGAATGGAAAAAGGCATCCCTCAGAATGGGAGAAAATCGTTGCAAACGAATCAATGGACAAAGGTTTAATCTCCAATATATATAAACAGCTCATGCAGCTTAATATTAGAAAAACAAACAAACCAATACAAAAATGGGCAGAAGATCTAAAGAGACGTTTCTTCAAAGAAGACACAGAGATGGCGAAGACACACATGAAAAGCTGCTCAAGAGCACTAATTATTAGAGGAATGCAAATCAAAAGTACAATGAGGTATCGCCTCACTCCTGTTAGAATCGGCATCATCAGAAAATCTACAAACAACAAATTCTGGGGAGGGTGTCGACAAAAGCAGCCCTCTTCCACTATTGGTGGGAATATAAATTGATACAGTCACTATGGGGAACAGTAAGGTGTTTCCTTAAAAAAGCTAGAAATAGAATTACCATATGATCCAGCAATCCCACTTCTGGGCATATACCCAGAGAAAACCATAAATCAAAAATGCACATTCACCACAATGTTCATTGCAGCACTCTTTACAATAGCCAGGTAATGGAAGCAACCGAAATGCACACAGACAGACGAATGGATAAAGATGTGGTACATATATAAAATGGAATATTACTCAGCCATAAAAAGGAATGAAACTGGGTCATTTGTAGAGACATCGATGGATCTAGAGACTGTCATACAGAATGAAGTAAGTCAGAAAGAGGAAAACAAATATTGTATATTAATGCATATATGTGGAACCTAAAAATGGTACAGATGAACTGGTTTGCAGGGAAGAAATAGAGACACAGAGGTAGAGAACAAACGTATGGACACCAAGTGTGGGAAGCCATGGGTTGGTGGTGCTGGGATGATTTGGAAATTGGGCTTGAACTGTATACATGTATATGCATAAAATACATAACAAATAATAAACTGCTGTATAAAAAATAAATAAAATTAAAGTTCAAAATTTTAAAAAATAAAATTTAAAAATAAAACAGAAAAAAGTTCTTCCCTTCACACAGATGCATTTATATGAATGAATTATTTCCATGCTTATATCTATAAATACATAAATGAGGAATAAAATCTAACTTGAACCATAAAAGAAAAAAAAAAACCTGAACCCACCAGTTATACAGAGGAAAACCCAATCAGGGCACTTGCTCCAGCGGAAAACAATTCTGAAATTGGTCAGAGGTGGGGAATCATCTCCCATACAGCCAGCAATCCAACCCCCACACAAGGAGCGTCCTCATTGCAAAGCTGGGGGACCGTGCCGAGGCATCTGTGAGTAAACGTGAGCTGAGCCCCAGGCCAGCTGCTGCTGAACTGTTCCCACCCTTCCCAGGTAAAACACCTGAATAGTACAAGGGCTTGAAAGCCTAGAGGAAGGGCCACGGAACCACACAAGCGACAGCCCACAGGCCAACTTGGTGCCTGCAGGCCAGCCAGGATGGTCCTGGCCCCGGGCGCTCTTCCAGAAGTTTTCCATTGCCCTGCCTGAGATACCCCTCCTGTCCCGGCCCCCACTGGTTTTTTCCTTACTCACCTCTGTCCGGAGAGAAATTCCAGCGGAAGGTATGGGTGACACATCCTCTTCTTTATAGGTGGCAGCCTGGCGACTCCTGCAGAAAGGCCAGCAGAGCCCCACTCACACCGGGCCACCCACAAAGCCATGGCCCCTCACTCCCTCCCACCAGCACAGCCCCGAGACCGCTGACGGGGCAGAGAATCTGGAGTCAGGCACAGCTTCAGGGGCTATTGCTGCCTGGAGCACTGTTTATATTGACCTCAACCAGGCACACCTGGGGAGGGCCGGCCGGCAGGGTAAGGCTGCCCAGGTCAGCTAATCCACAACCCTCAGGGAATCACATTGTTGAAAATGGACCTCGCTAAGGCAGAATAGAAGTCAAGGAAAAAAAGGACACAATGCCTTTTGCAGCCCCGTAGATGGGTCTGGAGGTAATCACGTGACTTGTAGTATGTCAGAAAGTGAAAGACACATATCGTGTCATATCACTTATAGGTGTTACCTAAAAATGGACACCAGGGCAGATATTTCCACGGAGAAGGGCAATCACAGATTCATTAAAAATATTATGGTTCACCAATGGAAAGGTGTGAGGAATGGTTACATTACGATATCGGGGTTAAGAGACATATAGAAACACAGGTGACATATACAATCACCAAAGACCTACGGAATACCAAGAGAAGACTACTCAACATTCTGTCATAACGTACATGGGAAAAGGATCCCAGGAAGAACAAACCTCTGTATATGTGTAAAAGAACCACATCTTCCACACCTACAACAAGCCAAACATTGTAATCAAACTTGCTGTAATAAAAAATAAAAAATTAAATTAAAAACACGAACAAGAAGTAGTGAGACAAACTTGAGGGGCTTTCTCCTGGCATATTCCATTCTAAATTCCAATCTAGAACACGACTTCCATTGAGGCTCTGTTGCCCTAGTAACCAGATTCGGTAAGGGAGAACTGCTGCCACCTTGTGGCCGTTTCACACAACAGCAGCTTTAATCCCAGCGCTAATGGTCAGTTGATATTCAAAATCATTGCCGGCCTGTAAATGACACCTGCCATGAAAACAGATCCTGGGGTCACATATCGACGAAAAAATTCAAAGGACGTCCATATTTCAAAACGACCGTTTCAAAAGGCATATTTTACGCACATTAGGGTTCTGCTTCTATTTCTTTCTTTCTTTTTTGGTTAAAAAAAACGGGAATGGAAAAAGGCATCGCTCAGAATGGGAGAAAATCATTGCAAACGAATCAAAGGACAAAGGTTTAATCTCCAATATATATAAACAGCTCATGCAGCTTAATATTAGAAAAACAAACAACCCAATACAAAAATGGGCAGAAGATCTAAAGAGACGTTTCTTCAAAGAAGACACCGAGATGGCCAAGACGCACATGAAAAGCTGCTCAAGAGCACTAATTATTAGAGAAATGCAAATCAAAAGTACAATGAGGTATCACCTCACACCTGTTAGAATCGGCATCATCAGAAAATCTACAAACAACAAATTCTGGGGAGGGTGTGGACAAAAGGAGCCCTCTTCCACTATTGGTGGGAATGTAAATTGATACAGTCACTAAGGGGAACAGTAAGGAGTTTCCTTAAAAAAGCTAGAAATAGAATTACCATATGATCCAGCAATCCCACTTCTGGGCATATACCCAGAGAAAACCATTACTCAAAAAGGCACATTCACCACAATGTTCATTGCAGCACTCTTTACAATTGCCAGGTAATGGAAGCAACCGAAATGCCCACAGACAGACGAATGGATAAAGATGTGGTACATATATAAAATGGAATATTACTCAGCCATAAAAAGGAATGAAACTGGGTCATTTGTAGAGACATCGATGGATCTAGAGACTGTCATACAGAATGATGTAAGTCAGAAAGAAGAAAACAAATATTGTATATTAATGCATATATGTGGAACCTAAAAATGGTACAGATGAACTGGTTTGCAGGGAAGAAATAGAGACACAGAGGTAGAGAACAAACGTATGGACACCAAGTGTGGGAAGCCATGGGGTGGTGGTGGTGGGATGATTTGGAGATTGGGATCGACCTGTATACATGTATATGCATAAAATACATAACCAATAATAACCTGCTGTATAAAAAATAAATAAAATTAAAGTTCAAAATATTAAAAAGTAAAATTTAAAAATAAAACAGAAAAAAGTTCTTCCCTTCACACAGATGCATTTATATGAATGAATTATTTCCATGCTTATATGTATAAATACATAAAAGAGGAATAAAATCTAACTTGAGCCATAAAAGAGAAAAAAAAAACCTGAACCCACCAGTTATACAGAGGAAAACACAATCAGGGCCCTTGCTCCAGCGGAAAACAATTCTGAAATTGGTCAGAGGTGGGGAATCATCTCCCATACAGCCAGCAACCCACCCCCCACACAAGGAGCGTCCTCATTGCAAAGCTGGGGGACCGTGCCGAGGCATCTGTGAGTAAACGTGAGCTGAGCCCCAGGCCAGTTCCTGCTGAACTGTTCCCACCGTTCCCAGGTAAAACACCTGAATATGTACAAGGGCTTGAAAGCCTAGAGGAAGGGCCACGGAACCACACAAGCGACAGCCCACAGGCCAACTTGGTGCCTGCAGGCCAGCCAGGATGGTCCTGGCCCCGGGCGCTCTTCCAGAAGGTTTCCATTGCCCTGCCTGAGATACCCTTCCTGTCCCTGCCCCCAGTGGTTTTTTCCTTCCTCACCTCAGTCCAGAGACAAATTCCAACGGAAGGTATGGGTGACACATCCTCTTCTTTATAGGTGGCAGCCTGGCAACTCCTGCAGAAAGGCCAGCAGAGCCCCACTCACACCGGGTCACCCACAAAGCCATGGCCCCTCACTCCCTCCCACCAGCACAACCCCGAGACTGCTGACGGGGCAGAGAATCTGGAGTCAGGCACAGCTTCAGGGGCTATTGCTGCCTGGAGCACTGTTTATATTGACCACAACCAGGCACACCTGGGGAGGGCCTGCCGGCAGTGTAAGGCTGCCCGGGTCAGCTAATCCACAACCCTCAGGGAATCACATTGTTGAAAATGGACCTCGCTAAGGCAGAATAGAAGTCAAGGAGAAAAAGGACTCAATGCCATTTGCAGCCCCGTAGATGAGTCTGGAGGTAATCACGTGACTTGTAGTAAGTCAGAAAGTGAAAGACACATATCGTGTCATATCACTTATAGGTGTTACCTAAAAATGGATACCAGGGCAGATATTTCCACGGAGAAGGGCAATCACAGATTCATTAAAAAACTTATGGTTCACCAATGGAAAGGTGTGAGGATTGGTTTCATTACGATATCGGGGTTAACAGACATATACAAACACATGTGACATATATAATCACCAATGACCTACGGAATACCAAGAGAAGACTACTCAACATTCTGTCATAACGTAAATGGGAAAAGGATCCCAGGAAAAACACACATCTGTATATGTGTAAAAGAACCACATCTTCCACACCTACAACAAGCCAAACATTGTAATCAAACTTGCTGTAATAAAAAATAAAAAAATAAATTAAGCACACGAACAAGAAGTAGTGAGACAAACTTGAGGTGCTTTCTCCTGGAACATTCCATTCTAAATTCCAATCTAGAACACGACTTCCATTGAGGCTCTGTTGCCCTAGTAACCAGATTCGGTAAGGGAGAACTGCTGCCACCCTGTGGCCGTTTCACACAACAGCAGCTTTAATCCCAGCGCTAATGGTCAGTTGATATTCAAAATCATTGCCGGCCTGTAAATGACACCTGCCCTGAAAACAAATCCTGGGATCACATATCGACCAAAAAATTCAAAGGACGTCCATATTTCAAAACGACCGTTTCAAAAGGCATATTTTACGCATATTAGTGTTCTGCTTCTATTTCTTTCTTTCTTTTTTGGTTAAAAAAAAACGGGAATGGAAAAAGGCATCCGTCAGAATGGGAGAAAATCGTTGCAAACCAATCAATGGACAAAGGTTTAATCTCCAATATATATAAACAGCTCATGCAGCTTAATATTAGAAAAACAAACAACCCAATACAAAAATGGGCAGAAGATCTAAAGAGACGTTTCTTCAAAGAAGACACCGAGATGGCCAAGACGCACATGAAAAGCTGCTCAAGAGCACTAATTATTAGAGAAATGCAAATCAAAAGTACAATGAGGTATCACCTCACACCTGTTAGAATCGGCATCATCAGAAAATCTACAAACAACAAATTCTGGGGAGGGTGTGGACAAAAGGAGCCCTCTTCCACTATTGGTGGGAATGTAAATTGATACAGTCACTATGGGGAACAGTAAGGAGTTTCCTTAAAAAAGCTAGAAATAGAATTACCATATGATCCAGCAATCCCACTTCTGGGCATATACCCAGAGAAAACCATAACTCAAAAAGGCACATTCACCACAATGTTCATTGCAGCACTCTTTACAATTGCCAGGTAATGGAAGCAACCGAAATGCCCAGAGACAGACGAATGGATAAAGATGTGGTACATATATAAAATGGAATATTACTCAGCCATAAAAAGGAATGAAACTGGGTCATTTGTAGAGACATCGATGGATCTAGAGACTGTCATACAGAATGAAGTAAGTCAGAAAGAGGAAAACCAATATTGTATATTAATGCATATATGTGGAACCTAAAAATGGTACAGATGAACTGGTTTGCAGGGAAGAAATAGAGACACAGAGGTAGAGAACAAACGTATGGACACCAAGTGTGGGAAGCCATGGGGTGGTGGTGGTGGGATGATTTGGAGATTGGGATTGAACTGTATATATGTATATGCATAAAATACATAACAAATAATAACCTGCTGTATAAAAAATAAATAAAATTAAAGTTCAAAATTTTAAAAAGTAAAATTTAAAAATAAAACAGAAAAAGTTCTTCCCTTCACACAGATGCATTTATATGAATGAATTATTTCCATGCTTATATCTATAAATACATAAAAGAGGAATAAAATCTAACTTGAACCATAAAAGAAAAAAAAAAACCTGAACCCACCAGTTATACAGAGGAAAACCCAATCAGGGCACTTGGTCCAGCGGAAAACAATGCTGAAATTGGTCAGAGGTGGGGAATCATCTCCCATACAGCCAGCAACCCACCCCCCACACAAGGAGCGTCCTCATTGCAAAGCTGGGGGACCGTGCCGAGGCATCTGTGAGTAAACGTGAGCTGAGCCCCAGGCCAGCTGCTGCTGAACTGTTCCCACCCTTCCCAGGTAAAACACCTGAATATGTACAAGGGCTTCAAAGCCTAGAGGAAGGGCCACAGAACCACACAAGCGACAGCCCACAGGACAACTTGGTGCCTTCAGGCCAGCCAGGATGGTCCTGGCCCCGGGCGCTCTTCCAGAAGTTTTCCATTGCCCTGCCTGAGATACCCCTCCTGTCCCGGCCCCCACTGGTTTTTTTCCTTCCTCACCTCTGTCCGGAGAGAAATTCCAGTGGAAGGTATGGGTGACACATCCTCTTCTTTATAGGTGGCAGCCTGGCAACTCCTGCAGAAAGGCCAGCAGAGCCCCACTCACACCGGGCCACCCACAAAGCCATGGCCCCTCACTCCCTCCCACCAGCACAGCCCCAAGACTTCAGACGGGGCAGAGAATCTGGAGTCAGGCACAGCTTCAGGGGCTATTGCTGCCTGGAGCACTCTTTATATTGACCTCAACCAGGCACACCTGGGGAGGGCCGGCCGGCAGGGTAAGGCTGCCCAGCTCAGCTAATCCACAACCCTCAGGGAATCACATTGTTGAAAATGGACCTCGCTAAGGCAGAAGAGAAGTCAAGGAAAAAAAGGACACAATGCCATTTGCAGCCCCGTAGATGAGTCTGGAGGTAATCACGTGACTTGTAGTAAGTCAGAAAGTGAAAGACACATATCGTGTCATATCACTTATAGGTGTTCCCTAAAAATGGATACCAGGGCAGATATTTCCACGGAGAAGGGCAATCACAGATTCATTAAAAAACTTATGGTTCACCAATGGAAAGGTGTGAGGATTGGTTTCCTTACGATATCGTGGTTAACAGACATATACAAACACAGGGGACATATATAATCACCAAAGACCTACGGAATACCAAGAGAAGACTACTCAACATTCTGTCATAACGTACATGGTAAAAGGATCCCAGGAAGAACAGACATCTGTATATGTGTAAAAGAACCACATCTTCCACACCTACAACAAGCCAAACATTGTAATCAAACTTGCTGTAATACAAAATAAAAAAATAAATTAAAAACACGAACAAGAAGTAGTGAGACAAACTTGAGGGGCTTTCTCCTGGCACATTCCATTCTAAATTCCAATCTAGAACACGACTTCCATTGAGGCTCTGTTGCCCTAGTAACCAGATTCGGTAAGGGAGAACTGCTGCCAACTTGTGGCCGTTTCACACAACAGCAGCTTTAATCCCAGCGCTAATGGTCAGTTGATATTCAAAATCATTGCCGGCCTGTAAATGACACCTGCCCTGAAAACAAATCCTGGGGTCACATATCGACCAAAAAATTCAAAGGACGTCCATATTTCAAAACGACCGTTTCAAAAGGCATATTTTACGCACAATAGTGTTCTGCTTCTATTTCTTTCTTTCTCTTTTGGTTAAAAAAAACGGGAATGGATAAAGGCATCCCTCAGAATGGGAGAAAACCGTTGCAAACGAATCAATGGACAAAGGTTTAATCTCCAATATATATAAACAGCTCATGCAGCTTAATATTAGAAAAACAAACAACCCAATACAAATTGGGCAGAAGATCTAAAGAGACGTTTCTTCAAAGAAGACACCGAGATGGCCAAGACGCACATGAAAAGCTGCTCAAGAGCACTAATTATTAGAGAAATGCAAATCTAAAGTACAATGAGGTATCACCTCACACCTGTTAGAATCGGCATCATCAGAAAATCTACAAACAACAAATTCTGGGGAGGGTGTGGACAAAAGGAGCCCTCTTCCACTATTGGTGGGAATGTAAATTGATACAGTCACTATGGGGAACAGTAAGGAGTTTCCTTAAAAAAGCTAGAAATAGAATTACCCTCTGATCCAGCAATCCCACTTCTGGGCATATACCCAGAGAAAACCATAAATCAAAAAGGCACATTCACCACAATGTTCATTGCAGCACTCTTTACAATAGCCAGGTAATGGAAGCAACCGAAATGCCCACAGACAGACGAATGGATAAAGATGTGGTACATATATAAAATGGAATATTTCTCAGCCATAAAAAGGAATGAAACTGGGTCATTTGTAGAGACATCGATGGATCTAGAGACTGTCATACAGAATGAAGTAAGTCAGAAAGAGGAAAACCAATATTGTATATTAATGCATATATGTGTAACCTAAAAATGGTACAGATGAACTGGTTTGCAGGGAAGAAATAGAGACACAGAGGTAGAGAACAAACGTATGGACACCAAGTGTGGGAAGCCATGGGGTGGTGGTGGGGGGATGATTTGGAGATTGGGATTGAACTGTATACATGGATATGCATAAAATACATAACCAATAATAACCTGCTGTATAAAAAATAAATAAAATTAAAGTTCAAAATTTTAAAAAATAATATTTAAAAATAAAACAGAAAAAAGTTCTTCCCTTCACACAGATGAATTTATATGAATGAATCATTTCCATGCTTATATCTATAAATACATAAAAGAGGAATAAAATCTAACTTGAACCATAAAAGAAAAAAAAAACCTGAACCCACCAGTTATACAGAGGAACACCCAATCAGGGCACTTGCTCCAGCGGAAAACAATTCTGAAATTGGTCAGAGGTGGGGAATCATCTCCCATACAGCCAGCAACCCACCCCCCACACAAGGAGCGTCCTCATTGCAAAGCTGGGGGACTGTGCCGAGGCATCTGTGAGTAAACGTGAGCTGAGCCCCAGGCCAGCTGCTGCTGAACTGTTCCCACCCTTCCCAGGTAACACACCTGAATATGTACAAGGGCTTGAAAGCCTAGAGGAAGGGCCACGGAACCACACAAGCGACAGCCCACAGGCCAAGTTGGTGCCTGCAGGCCAGCCAGGATGGTCCTGGCCCCGGGCGCTCTTCCAGAAGTTTTCCATTGCCCTGCCTGAGATACCCCTCCTGTCCCGGCTCCCACTGGTTTTTTTCCTTCCTCACCTCTGTCCGGAGAGAGATTCCAGCGGAAGGTATGGGTGACACATCCTCTTCTTTATAGGTGGCAGCCTGGCAACTCCTGCAGAAAGGCCAGCAGAGCCCCACTCACACCGGGCCAGCCACAAAGCCATGGCCCCTCACTCCCTCCCACCAGCACAGCACCGAGACTGCTGACGGGGCAGAGAATCTGGTGTCAGGCACAGCTTCAGGGGCTATTGCTGCCTGGAGCACTCTTTATATTGACCTCAACCAGGCACACCTGGGGAGGGCCGGCCGGCAGGGTAAGGCTGCCCAGGTCAGCTAATCCACAACCCTCAGGGAATCACATTGTTGAAAATGGACCTCGCTAAGGCAGAAGAGAAGTCAAGGAAAAAAAGGACACAATGCCATTTGCAGCCCCGTAGATGAGTCTGGAGGTAATCACGTGACTTGTAGTAAGTCAGAAAGTGAAAGACACATATCGTGTCATATCACTTATAGGTGTTACCTAAAAATGGATACCAGGGCAGATATTTCCACGGAGAAGGGCAATCACAGATTCATTAAAAAACTTATGGTTCACCAATGGAAAGGTGTGAGGATTGGTTTCCTTACGATATCGGGCTTAACAGACATATACAAACACAGGGGACATATATAATCACCAAAG